>NC_056743.1:1235625946-1235917958 GCF_019279795.1 Protopterus annectens | reverse complement strand
TTCCTGGTGTATGAAAGTTTCCAGCCGTATACTCTTGAGATCCTATAGCAGATTCCGTAGTTCCAGGACCTTTCAAACCTGTAGATGATCATAACAGTGAGTATGATGTGCAACTTCTGTGTCTGTGATACTGCCATTGTGTCTGTAGGTGTGAATGCCAAGCGTACACATAATGGTATATGGCTAGTTATGACAAACTTCTGTGAGGATCCTGAACTGCAGATTATAGATTATTGTAGAGATTCGTAGAGACTCAATCATTTTCATATGAGACATCCAATTCTATTTTCTGGATTATATGATCCACAGTGTACTGTCAACACAGTGCATAACATTTCATATATGTATGCAGTACTAGTTCTTTCAAGAACCTTATCTACATATCCAACAATGCAGATAGCCCAGTAGTTGAAGACCTACTACAACCATTATTCTACAGACTCTGCCTTTATTTCTCTCAATGATTCAGAAAGTACCTTTTTACTGTCCACACAGTCTATCTGGACCTCACCAAGGCCTTCAACACCATCCCCCACTCTGGAATCATAGATAAACGTACTAAGCTGGGCGTAAATCCCTACGTCACTCGATGGGTTGCCAATTTGCTTACTGACAGAACCCAGAATGTAAAAGTAGCCGACTCCAAATCCAGCTCCAGACAATGGAGTACCTCAGAGTTCAGTCCTGGGACTGCTCTTGTTTGGCATCTACTTTTCTGAAGTACAGGCCAACACTAAGGGACTCTGGCTAACAAAGTTTGCAGATGATGGGAGCCATTATTGAATCCCCAAATGATGTGGATTTTCTACAAAAGGCCCTTACAGAAGCAGATGCTTGGTGCCAGAGCCATGGGCTTAAGCTTAATGCCAAGAAATGTATAGTTATCCCATTTGGGAAAAACCATGTGCACATGAATTACCACATAGGTGGCAGTACACTAAACACCAAAAGTGTGATGAGAGACATAGGGACACAGGTGAACAGTGGTCTCACCTTTGATAACCACATCGCCACAACAGTCAGGAAATCCAATGTGGCAGACCTCATCACTATGGGCTTTTCATCCAGAAAAAAGGAGGTCATTGTCCCACTGTACTCATCCTCATTGTACCCATTATAGAGTACAATGCCCGGTTTGTATGTACCTCACAAGACATCTGCAACAGCTGGAAAGGCCGCAGAAGTACCTCACTAAAAGAATCACAGACCTAAAGCAGGTGCCCTATGCTGACAGTCTAAAACTCCAGCTATACCCTGTGGCATATCGTCTACTCAAAGGCGATCTCTGCTTAACATACAAGGCCATGTCAAACCCTGAGCTGTTGGACATGCTCCACTTAAAGAAATCTCAATCCCTCAGAGCCACACACTCCAGGGATCTAATCCTTGTCATCACAATGAACAAAACTTGCTGGAGGGATAGGTTCCTGACCCAGAGACTCTCCATACTCTGGAATAGACTGCCCATACATGTCAAGCAGAGCGCCTCCTTGGCCCTTTTCAAAAGGAACCTTGATGATTGGGTGGGAGTTAGGAAATTCACCCCGGGGATCACATCATTTGCCCTGCTAGACAGGGGTCCAGGGAAGTAAATATTGTGGGAAGAAATATTTGGGGAATTGTTTGGCTAGGCTTGTATAGGCTCTATGGCCAATAGCCTAGTACCAATTATGAACCTATAAAAGGAAAAAAATTGCTGTCCAGGACCAAGGAGGAGCAGGTGCCAAGTTGCAAGTAATCTCTCCTTTGTCTGACTAAGCAAATAGTCACTGATGAAATCCTCTAAGGCTAACTTTGATTCCAAATTGGCCACATCCACTAAGGACTATCACAAGGCCTTCTTCATATATGTCCGCAATCTAAAGGTAACACCCAAACCTGCTCTGAACTGGTGGTCAAGAACGCCACATACGCAAATGTCATGGATATAGCCAACCTGCTGGCAGACAGGTTCAATGAAAACTTCATTCCCCCATCATCGATCGTGGGGCTTTTACTGTTTGAGAAATACTTTTCTGAGGTGCAAGCCAAAACCAGTGGTCTGTGGCTAATGAAGTTTGCAGATTACTGCAAGCTTTTTGCTGTCTTAAATTCCCCTAGTAATGTGAACATCCTCCAAGAGGGCCTTACCCAAATTAATGACTGCTGCCAGAAACATGGCTTCAAACTGAATGCCAAGAAATGCATCATTGTCCTCTTTGGGGAAAATGTTATCCCTACTAATTATCACATTAATAACGTACTAGGCATGCAGTCAGTCGTGAGGGACTTGGGCACCCAGGTTGATAGCAGCCTGACTTTTGACCAACACATTGCCTCCATTGTATGTAAGGCCCACCTCATAAATAAGTGTTTCATCCAGGAAAAAGGAGGTCATAACATGTCTGTACTCCTTTATCGGACCCTTTATAGAGTACAGTGCCCCCTTCGGCATGTACCTTGCTAAGCACATGCAGCAGCTGGAGATACCACAAAGGTTCCTGATCAGGAAAGTCCAGGTGCTCAAACACCTGTCCTATACAGATAGGCTAAAAGCCCTGTCCCTTTACTCAGTCTCATACAGACCCCTCAGAGGTGACCTGTGTCTGGCTTAAAGGCCATCTCAGATCCAGCCTTGATGGAGTTGCTGCACATCTTTAAGTCAAATTTTACTCTCAACCCACATGCAAGTCCTTAAACTGGTCTGTGACATTAATATAACTTGTTGGCAGGGTATATGTGTCCCAAAGACTCCCCCCTCTGTAGAATAGACTCCCTTTCCATGTCAAGCAGAGTTACCTCTAGCCCTCTTTAAGATGAACCTGGACGACTGGATGGGAAACAGAAAATACACCCCTAGGATCCCACTTGTGTCCCTGATGGACAGGAGAAACAGGTGCTGACCTTGAGGTAACATTGGAAAATTTCTTGGCTAGGCTTATAAGGGCCTCCAGGCCAATAGCCTAGTATCATCCTATGAACCTATGAGTAACACTTGCCCTGATGATGTGGAATAAGTGGGCAAATGTGGAACAGTTACTGTCATCTTCAACTCCGAAGCTAATAGCATGGTTAAATGTTATATACTTAGAACATTTTGTTTTTTAAAGAATTAAAATTTAGGATTGTTCACCATTGATGACATTTACCTTTAAAAATGTATGTGGGACAGTGTGGAACATGGAATTTTAAGACTGACAGACCTCATACTGCGGTACAGTTGAGAGGGTTGATTCCAAATATAAGGACACACAACATCAGTGTAGTGTACCTCACTTGCATTCAGGTCTAAATATGGCGAGCAGTAATAATACTATGGTCAAAAAATTCCTTGTGCAGGAAAAATGTGTATGATTTTACCAGCTCTGTAAACCTAAATGGATGAAGCCCTGACTCTGAGCCATGTGAGTTTGATTAGTGGCTTGGGGCACCTACTATTGCTGGCATGTGGAATGAAGTGACTAGACCTGCTTGCCTCTTCTCACTTTTCTTTGAATTCTTACTGACATCTGTTAGCATTGTTGAAGTTAACTAGCCCTTACCTTGTTTTCAGTTCAGATTTCTCTTATGTCTACTTCAAGCCTTGGTGGTGGTGGTCTATTCAAGTTTGCCCCTTTTTTTACCTCTAGGTTTTCTGTAGTATCTGCATCAAACATCTCTTTTATGGACTTTTCCCAAGTAATCGAAGTTAGCCGTACATTACTATGTATCTTAGCGTTATTGTAACTAGCTCATCTTTAACTTCTTTGTTTTTCACCCCTGATCATTGTTCGTTGTAAGGATACTGCTATTAATCACTTCCACCATTGCTGTTAGTTGTACTGCCTCCAGTTTGGGCCATCCTCATAATACTAACTTTCTTGGAGCCCTCCTGCTTGCTACTATTTTGTCTATATGCTAATTTGCCCATTGGTTATTGTAAATAAGGAGGAGTTGTTTGCCCATTGCTACCACTGAAATTTTTTTTGTACCTTTGCACCTCATCTTGTAGGAACTTTTTTGTTATACTTGCCCATCAAGGGCCTCATGTCAACTGGCTATGTAATTCCCTTTTGAAATTAATTTAAGTTAACTTTATCTAGTGTGCTTAATCCAGAGTCCTGTTATCCTCATTTTTTATGATCTCTCCTGTATTGAGAATTGGCGCACTCTCCTAATGCCTGGTGCAATTCCTTGATTTGGCTTCCTTTGACTTTAGCTTGAAAAGCAAAAAAAAAAAAAAGTCTTGTACAAGTTGAGGTTCAAAGCAAACAAGTCTTCTGCTTGTAACCAACAGTTTGCTACTGTGTTACTATGTCACCCACAACCCACAAAGTGCTTAATTCCTGATCTCAGTTCTGGTATTGGCATTAATTTCTGAATGCTGGTACTTCAATAAAACTCATGTTGGCAAGCTGCTGATCATGTCCCCTAATAGCTTGCACTGCACCTGGGGTGGCTGCTGTCTTCTTTCTACTCTTGATACACTTCTGCTCCTTTAATCCCTTTTGTAAAATCCTTTTTATTTAAATTAACTTAGTTCAATTTGTTCAGTCCAACTTTCTCCCTGCTAGTGCTTCCTAACCAGTCTTAGTAATGTTTTTTTCTTTAAGCATTAGTCCTTACCTGTCCTGACCTCCTTATTTTTACCATTGTGATGTGTACTATTACCCATCTTAACAGCTTGCCTTAACTTCCTACGTTGCCCTCCACTCTTGCTGACCCTTTTCACTGGTCACCCTCCCTAACCTCACTTAGTTCATATGTTGCATTGTAGGTTGACAGTTTGATCTAGCTCCTTCTATGATCAACATACTTGCATTTGGCACTTTGACAAAATATAGCAACTGCCTGATGCTTTCTATGAAGCCCTTACTCTTGGCTACCAGTGACACGTTTTGTGAGAGAGGAAAATCAGTTATTGAAATTGGAGACTGGTAGTCTCACTGTATACCAATGTCCGTAATCGTCGTACTTGAACTACACAGCACTCCTATCCTAAACCAACACATGCTGAGGCAGTAAGGACATTCTTACTTAAGCCTCCAAGATACATCACAAACAAGTCTCAGCCACCTGAACCCACCAGTGCACCTGCAATTAGATTTTGTCCTCTCATCCCCTTGAGTCACAACTGCAAGCTTGCACTTATAAGGCCTCTGAGTGCTTTCAGCCTTTGAGGGCAGGTCAGCCCTAACTATGACCCATGTGACCTAAGTTTTAATAACATCCTAGGCACCTTCTGCAACTGGTACTAGTGAGGAGGGGAGTGATGTAGCTTTACCAGCTTTCCTTTCTTTGGCAAGGAGGGTGTGGGAAAACATGTCCCATGTGCATATTCTCATGGTTGAAACACTGAGACCGGAGATCCCGTCGGAGTGCTGTCTTAAAAGATGTAGGCCTGTTTTGAGGGGTTTAATCATTTACAGAAGTGACATTGCCATCATTCATGCCCATGACATATCAACTGTATAGTGACAACAGTCCCCATACTCCACATATACAATGGAAAATTCAAGTGTAGACATAATTGGAGGGAAGTATATCATAAAGAAGTTGTATAACAAGAGGAAAAGACTACTTGCTTTAAATGAGAACTTCTCCCCTCATCATAGAAGGGATCCAAATTCTAAAACAGCTTAGCAAAAATCTCAAGTGCCACAGTGAAAAGTGTGAGGCTACCTTCAAACTCTGCTACTGCCACCAAAATTCTTTAACCATATCAGAAAATTCATACATTACACTCAGCTTTGCAGCTGGTATCTAACAGTATCAATTGCCTGTTCCCAGGGTCATCACCACCCTCTAGTTGACGGATTTTGTTCCAGTTTCACTCTGCCTGGTCACCTTTCAGTCTTTCCCTTTGCCCACTGATTTACACCTTCCCACAATCTCCATTGATCAAGCCCTGTCTGCATTATTGAAGACCATGTATACTGCTTCCATAGGCAATGTACCTGAATGACTCTTGGTGTAAACATAACTTTGTTCAGCCCCCTCTGAACCTCTTCAACTGTATCCCCCGTACTGGTTACATACCAGATGTTTGAAGACCTACATAGTAATACTACTACATAGTCTTTCCCACGAAAGATCTCTGTTACTAACCCAAAAGTCATACTAGAATTGTCTGTAAATTATGGAGTGTATATGATTGGTTATTAACAGTGACATTGGGGAACTTTATTCCCTTTATTCAAATCAGATTGACTTTATTAAAGCCAGATACTGTGTACTCAGTGTAATTGGCCTCCTCAAAAGAGTTGCTGAAACCATGGACATGAGACAGTCTGTTCACGCTACATGTCTGGACCTGGCTAAGGTCTTTGATACAGATCCCCCATACAAGTATCAGCAAGCTCACCCAGCTCAACATCAACTCCTTTGATGTTCTTCGTGTTTCACTGTTGCAGTCCTAAAATATGGGTTATCCGGCTCCTGTTAGCCCTCAGTCTGCTTGAATATCAGAGTCGTGGTATATGACGTCGGCTGCCGTCAGTTGTAAATGGATGTCAGAATGTCAGGTATAAAGGGAGGTGGCCGACTCCATTTCCTCAGATTTCTTGCTGCGGAGCCCAAAGCAGATGTAATTTGCACTAGTGCCGGTCGGCCGTTTACCTTCTTTCTGCATTTTGATTACCAAGTCGAACATTCTCACTTTGGGTTACACACTCAACGAGAGGAAGTCAGAGTTGGTTCCTACAAGGGAGATTGTTTTCCTGGGAGTGAGTCTGAATACAGCCACCCCAATGGTATTCCTCCCTCAAGAGAAACAAGATCTGTTTGCTTATTTCAAGAACTTGGCAAGCATGACTCTGCTGTCTCTGCAAGGCAATTCCTGCAAGCACTGGGGTTCATGGCTTCATTTATCCTGATGATCCCATATGCAAGGCTGCATATGAGAACTTCAATGGTACCTCAAGAACCTTTGGGATCTGCACACACAGGACTTGGACTTGATTCTTCCCCTTATTTCCTGTCTACAACTGGAGTTTCTCTGGTGGGCGACAGCCTGAAATCAGAACAAGGGTCTGCCTTTTTGTCCACCACCTGCCAGCTAGACTCTCACCACAGACACCTCAGATTATGCATGGGGGGCACATCTGGAAGGCAGGGGCATACAAGGGACTTGGAGCACCCAACAGATTCCTCTGCACAGAAACTTAAAAGAATTGATGGCAGTGCAGCAGGCCTTGCTGGCTTTCAAGGACCTACTGTACCCTGGGGCTCTTCTGATCAGGACAGAACACCACAGTCATGTGGTACGTCAACAAGCAGGGGGGGGGCTCTCTTACCCTTTGTGCAGACACAGCATGTAACTATGGTCCTTAGCAGCTTCCATGGCCATACATGTCATAGCCCATTATCTTCCAGGGAGGCTAAACTCCTTGGCGGATCAATTGAGCAGACATGTTCTGGATCCTCACGAGTGGCAACTGAACAAGATCATTTTCCATCGCATCACTCTGCATTGGGGCACTCCTCAAGTGGATCTTTTTTCCTCTCACACCAATCATCTCCTTCCAACCTTCTGCACCAGGGAGTTATCACAATAAAGCATGGAGAGTGGACGCTTTGTCCTTCCCTTGGACATAACTCTCAATTTATGCCTTCCCCCCTCTGCCTCTTCTTGCCAGAGTGCTGCTAAAAGATAAGGGATGAAAAAACAAATGCTATTCTGATACCACCAAATTGGCCCAGGCAGCATTGGTATCCCCTTCGCAGCCTTTCCCAAGCTCAGCCTTGGCATCTTCCCTTGGTACCAGATCTGTTGGTTTAGGACGGAGGAAAGTTTCTTCATCCTCATCTTTAAACTCTGCATTTAACTGCCTGGCTAATACTTCAACCACCTGCTGGGAAAGATTTAAAGTTCTTCATGAGGCCAGGAGGCCTAGCACCAGGAAATCCTATGCAGATGGAAGAGATTTTGCTATTGGATGCAGGCTAAAGGAGCAGTCTTCCCAACCTTCTCTTTCCCTCATTCTTGATTACCTAGCAGGTTTGCTTAATGGTGAACTTTCCTTTTCCTCAATTAAGAGTCATGCTTCAGCAATTTCTGCTCATTGTTCTTTTGAGCAACCTATTTTTTCTCACCCCTTGTTGAAACAGTTCCTGAGGGGAGCTAGCAGTCTTAGACCTAGCAGAAGAGCTCCTACTCCTGCTTGGTATCTTAATTTTGTCCTGGAGAAGCTTACTCTTCCTCCCTTTGAATCTGCTGCCTCTGCAGACTTAAAGTTCCATTCATGTAAGACGGCTTTTCTTTTGGCTATTACTTCCGCCAGAAGGGTTTCGGAGCTGCAAGCCTTAATGGCAGTAGAACCTTTCATTATTTTTCATACAGACCAGGTTTTTCTGAGAACTAATCCCTCCTTTATGCCCAAGGTGGTTTCCAGTCTGACACTTAACCAGTCTATTCATCTGCCTACATTCTTCAATAACCCCCAGAATAAAGGGTAAAGGATTCTGCACTCTTTTGATGTGCACAGACAATTGAGATTTTACTTAAATAGGACTAAACCCTTTCGGAAGTCTCAGCAGTTGGTTAGTTTTGCTCCTGGGGCTCAGGGTAAAGCTATTTCCAAATAAACCATTGCTCATTGTATTCATTTTTGTCACCTGTGGCATAGAAAGTTCCTCCTAGGGTATTGGAACCCATTCTACTAGAGCAGCCTCTACCTCTGCAGCTTTTTTGAGAGGTGTGCCTACTAAGGACATTCTAGAAGCAGCCACTTGGTCTTCTGTCCATACTTTCACAAAGCATTGCAACATGTCTTTGTTTTCTAAGTCTAGGGCTGGTTTTGCCTCTGCAGTTTTGCAAGGCCTCCTTACCAATCCTTAAACTGTAATTCTTCCACCACCCTTTTGTTCTCTTCCTGGGATTTGGGAATCGACCCATATGTTACGACTGCAACAGTGAAACATGAAGAACATAGTACAGCTGTGTACACTTAACATAAATGTAGATGTTAGTGTATTCACTATTGCAGTCCTGGTTTCCCACCCTCCATTCCCCCTTTTTTCTTAAGGCGCAGACTACTTGTGTTATTTTTTGGATGGTTTTTTTCCAGGGTGTTCCCTTCCTGGTTTGGCCTTCTTTTGGGGGCTCCTGACAGTTAAGGCAAGAAAAACTGAGGAAATGGCATTGCCCACCACCCTTTATACCTGTGTTCTGACATTAGTTTACAACTGACGGCAGCCAACGTCATATACCTAAAATCTGGTTTTCGGGCTGACTGAGGGCTACCAGGAGCCGGATAAACCCATATGTTAGGACAGCAACAGTGAATACACTCTAACGTCTACATTTATGTTAAGTGTACACAACTGTACTTTCTTCAGTTAGCCAGCTAACTTATGGCTAGTACTTGCACAGTATAGGTTGAAATCACTTCTCTACACAAAAGAGAATTACTAGTGGTGTTTGTCAGGGTTGTGTCCTGGACCCCCTCCTCAATATCTGCCTTTTTTTTTTTTTTTTTTTTTTTTTTTTTTACAAAAGGACCGAAGGAAAAATCCTGTGGCTAAGTATGTTGACTTCAGACTGGGCGCTGTTATATGCTCCTGTACAGAAACCCTAATACTACAAGGGCTTAACCATGTTAATGTTGATGTACTGTTTTGTTATGGACTTAAATATGGCAGCACAGTGATACCCAGGTCTCCCAGTGTGAAAACTGCAGTTGTGAAAATAAAGCCAGTGAAACCCAGTCCCATTACTGGATGCTAATTACACTGCCTGGATGTCAGCAAAGATGACCTTTTGAGAAGGTAGCAGAAAATCAACCAGAAAATAACAGAAAACTCTAGCTGTGAAAAATGTTGCTGTTCAGCAAAAAGCAGTTTGTTTCGGTTTTGGAGAGGAGATGGTTTCCAATAATTTGGAGAAAAAAAAATCAAATGCACTGCGAGATGTTTAAAATAAGTAAAATACTTACCTATTCATGTGAGATGATAGAACTGCAAAAATCATATGTTGAAAGGAAGAAAAGGCTGGCTGAGCATGAGGCTTCTCAACAGCTACTTTGAACAACAAGAGAGACAGAATCTGCAGAGAAATACTGAGATTTTCTGCTGTAGCAGAGAAACTGGAAGGAACAAACTAACAATGCAAGTACAAAAAAGTCAGTTGGACTAGTATTCCAGAATTTAATAGAAAGGGCATATCATATGTATGCTCCAACCTGACAGTGAGAGAGCAGCTAAGACCTATATTAGTAAGATGCAGTCAATACCGGCAGAAAGAGTTGCTCTTGACAGAATTGTGGCAGAAAGGAAAATTTATTAAAAATTGGGGGCTGCAGAGTGTTGGTGGTAATTGTTTACTGTATACCAGACAGAAGTGAAGCAAGTTTATCCCAGTAATCAAAGAATATCTGTAGGCAGATGTGAGATGCAAACTGCTGTTACCAGAATAATTTTCCATGAAAATCAGAGTTATCTTTGAGTACAGAACAGGCTAAGATGATTGTGAAGAAGACCAATAGCATCATGAAATTTCATGAGTAAATAGACTAAAGCATCAATCACAGTTATATTTAGGATTAGACTTTAAATGTGGCATTGCAAAAAAAAAAAAGGCAGAGAAAGATTGGAATTTTATTGACTCATGAAGTGGTAAGTGAAGTGTAAAGCATATATCCCATTTTGTAAGTGATTAGAAGTACATTGACGAGACCAAAAATGTTTAGTTTATTAATATTTGGATAAAAAACTAATTATATAAATTGCATGTTATGTTGCAAAGCAGCATTGTATAGGGTGTATTCAGTGATATTTTAAATGAGATGTGGTGCCTTACCTTATGCCTGCCGTATCTGCTAAATGTTAAAATCATTAAAGTATTATTTTTTTTTTCAAACACCTTTATTGAATTAGCACTTGTAACAGACAATTTTACATAAAATATAAATATAAAAGTAATCCAGCTATATTAATATAAACATTATACTTTATATATTGATATAAATCATATAACCTAAGCAACATTACACACATTTAATTTTTGCTTTTATTTTAAACAAGAAACAGCTTCATTAAACCGTTACTTACTACATAGGCAGTCCTATAGTATATAAATAAACCATACCAACAAAATCCTAGTTGCAAGCATTTTACATCACAAGCCATACTGACGCACTCCCAGTTCCAAATATTTTACATCACTTATCTACCCAATCTTTTTGTCACTCAAACATTACATAGCTCACTTAAATTTTGCTGCCTTTTTAGGCCTAATTCCTCCCTTGTATGCATTGTTCCACAGTTCCCATTTTTTCCTATGTAGTTTGCTCCTACCCTTTTCTAAAGATCTCAATTTCAGTTGTTTTTTCGCTGTTACTATATTCACTACTTCCAGTATAGTTTAGATTTTGATTTCCATTTTCTAGTAATTGCTTTTTTGGAAGCCATGGTGGTGCAGCGGTAGCGTTGTCACCTCACAGCAAGAGGTTCTCCCGTTCGATTCTCGGCTGGAGTGCCTTCTGTATGGAGTCTGCATGTCCTCCCCACGGTCGAGTGGCATTCGAAAGACGTGTGAATGGGTGTGCCTTCGTTGAAGGTTGGGTGTCGAGCTGGCATCTCAGCACCGTAAAAATCTACTGCCAATCAGCGGACCGGAGTTCTGCTGTTGTGACCCCTAACCGGGAAAAGCCGAAAGTAGTAGTAATTGCTTTTTTGGCAGCCACCATTATTGGACACAGTGAGGCCTTACCATGTCTAGGCAATTCCGATTCTGTGTCATAGCTCAGAATACTCACCCTCGTCAGACCAGTTTCCCCACCCAGCATCTCCGACAGTGCATCCCGGAGAGAACCCCTAGCCTGCCAACTCATAGAAAGTGTGTTCCCAATTACCACTTCCTTCCCCTTCACAGCTCCAACATTTACTGTTGACCTGAGGAAAAATTCTCTGTAGTCTACTTGGGGTATAAAAATATCAATGTAAACATTTCCAGGCAAAAATCGTAAATCTTCTGGATTTTGTTAAATATTTGCACAACATATATATCCTCCCATTGTTTCTTTGTGAATTGCTTATCCAGTCTCTCTTCCCAACCTCCTCTGATTGTTATAGTTATGCAATATTTTATATTCTCTACTAATTCCTTTAATGGCAGCTTCTGTTCTAGATCCTATTAAAAACTTTGCCAGTGCTGTTTTTTTTCATTTTGGAACCCCGTTTCTTTCTTTTTGCCTATACTCTATCAATCCCTGATAGGGAAGGCAGTCTCTAACCTGCCATCCAAATTCTTGGTGTCTTCCCATTCTATCATCTTTCTCTAGTTACTTGCTCCCAATACTTGGTTTCTTTGCCAGTTTTCTCCTGTAAGTTCCGTCCTCCTCTTGCCTATTGTCTGTATCCCAAATTGCAGTCATCCCTATTGGCAGAATCTCTTCTCTACATTCCCGTGTTGGTTTAGTTCTTAGAATACTTTCTGCTACTTTAAGGGTATAATACTTTGCATGATTATTCTCCTTAAAGGTCTGCATCCAAAATCCCAGTCTTTCCTTCTTTCTTGAGCTTCCCCCGTGTTTCACAATCCCTTTTCACTTAGAATTATAATTTTATGCTTGTGCTATGTATAGGAGTCTTAACTGTGTAGGTCTGAAATAACCCTTCAGATTGGGTAATCTCAATCCACCCTCTTCTACTGGAAATATCAGTTTATCCCACTTGCTCTTGCAGTCTTCCCCTCCCAGATAAAGTCCTTCTCTTTATACACCTCATTTTTTTTATCTGCTTTTACTGTATTTGTGTTTCTTCCTACTTTATTTTGCATTTGTGTCATCTTAATAGTACTCAATTGTATTTATTACTGCTTGGTAGTAACTTGATTAAAGTGTAGCTGTCATTCTAAGTCTTTTGGATTAAGCACTTTGGCTTCAGACCAGTTGTTTTACATTAGGAAGGTTTGTGGCCTGCACTGTGGTGGCAGGACAGGTAGCTTACATCCTTCTAAGTTGGGAACTGCTGATTGAGGGCTCAGTGTCTGTTATTCTAAAAGTGTATTAGTTCTGGTTTAAGCACTTGGGCTTCAGGCCAGTTTATTTTACATTAAGAAGGTTTGTGGTCTGCACTCTTGTGGGAGGAGAGGCTGGACTCTGCCCTTCTGAGCTGGGAATTTCTGGTTAAAGGCTTATAGTGCCTGCATATTTGAACTGTTTCTTACTGAAATTGGTACACCTTGTTTGCTGTAGCATAGACTAGATCCAGGCCTGTTGAATCTAGCTTTGTTTGTATGCTTGTTGTTTGTTTGCTTATTTCCCCGAAACGCTAATTCCACCTAAAACGTGGCTTTTCAGCGCTTCTGTGGATCCCTAGTGATATCTGCATTGCTTACTGTACTTATTTCCTTGTTTCACTTGAAAGAAAGTTACTGTTTGTCGTTTTTGCATTTAAGTTACCTGTAACACATTGCATTTGTTACCTGGCACTTGCTCACTAAAGCAATTATATAAGTCTGCAGTAAAAAATTAAAAGCACTACACCCTCTCAAACTCTGAGTACCTTGTTCCCCATTGGCCCTTTTTTCAGTTATAAAGGAATTCCCAATACTATTCTAGCATGTCCAAAGGTTAGTTGTCAATCTCCTCTCCGGTCCAGCTAGTCAATCTGGGAATCTTGAGGCAATGTTACAACTGTTTCGTGTACAGAGACAACCCTCTCCTCCTTCAACAAATTCCAACACATGTGAGAGATGCAACCATATAGCCAAACTGGAGGCTAAGCTCTCTCAACTCAGTACTGGCGTAACCAGTCAGGAGGAGAAGGAAACCATACTCACTACAATTCCAATCTCACATAGACCTACCATGACAGCAAACCAAACACATAAACACACAAAAACGTACTCGGAGGCTCTAAATAAAAATCTGCCTAAGCAGCAGAGACCTCCAAAGCAGACACCCAAGCAACCGCTACCCCAAAATAAAACACGTGCAACACACAGCTCACAAAACCAGTGTGCCAAACAGTCACAGCCCTTAAGGCTAAACAACACACCTGATACACTTGTAATAGGTGACTTTATCGTCCGGCACACTGATGTCCCGCTCACCAGGCTGAACAAGAAGGTCACGGTGAGCTGCCTGTCAGGCGCTAGGATCCGCCACATAACACAAGCACTCAGGTCACTCCAAGGCAAGTACAAATATGACTCAGTCATTGTCCATGCTGGTGTGAATGACCTGAGACATACCTCCCTGGACTACATGAAAAGAGACATAGAGGAGCTCTCTGAGCATGTAGCCCAGGCCGGTATGACCTTGAGTAGCATCTTACCCTCACCAAAAATGATACCACAGTATGAAGACAAGATGATCAATTTCAACAATTGGCTTAAGTATTGGTGTCATTCAAAGGGGATCCAGTGCCTGTCAGCCTGGGATGACTTGCTCGACAAGCCACGATGCTTCGCTAGGGATGGCTTGCACCTGTCACCCCTGGGCTTTCTGATATTGGCAAAGGCTCTTGCTTCCCCCATAGTGCCTTTTTAAAGCAAGGCTCAAAAGACAAACCCACTTCCATAGGTATGACAAGGGATAAGAAACTGAGTAATGCTACTCAATGCCAGAAGTCTAAACCTCAAGATGCACGCACTCAACTCTCCTTAGCATGGAGAACATCGATATCTGTGCAGTAACAGAAACCTGGTTCAAGGCTCCCGAGAGCACCCCAGCACTACCAGGTTATACCTCATACCATGCTTTTCAGCCCCAAAACCTGGACCGAACCACAAAAGGAGGGGGAGTATCAATATTCGTCAGATACCCACACCTCCAGGTTGGTGGCACAGCACGAAGCATCAGAGACTATCCATGTGCAACTAACAGTGGGTAAAACTGCCTTCCAGTTTATAGCCTGTTACAGACCACCCTTCCAAACCCAGGAACCCCACTTGGCCTTCCTGAGAACACTGGAAAATATGAAGGTCTCTCCAAACACCATTATATTGGGCGACTTCAACTACCCAAACAGACTGGGAGCATTACTCTAGCTCCAACACCCTAGCCCAAAGGTTCCTAGAATTTATAAACTCAAATGCTATGGAACAACTTGTTACCACTCCCACAAGAGGGGAAAACATACTGGACCTTATCACCAACATGGGGAGGACTCTATGCTCCAGACCAGAAGTGTATCCCTCACTGTTAAGATCAGACCATAAACTAATCTCACTGGATATTCACATCCCGACCCCACCCCATGCCCAGAAAACCACAGTGAAAAACTTCTCTAAAGCAAATTTCACACTCCTCAAAACAGAGGAGGAATCCTTCAAAGCCCCCGACCCTGAGGAAAATACGGCCCAGACCGCAGAATCCTTTATAAACGCATTCTATGTACACCTTCAGGAATGCATGGATCATGCAATCCCAATTAAAACCAAGACCCAATCCTCCAAAGGCAGACTTCCTGTCTGGTGAACCCCAGCCATAAACAAACTATACAATAGAAGGTGGAAGCTACTACATGACAGAGCAAAATCCCAAAAAGGGAAGACATCTCTTATCAGTATTAGCAAAAAACTACGGGCACTCATAAAATCGTCTTAAGGCCAGCTTCGAGAGAAAAATTGCACAGGACACTAAGGATAATCACAAGATTTTCTTTAGTTATGTTAGGAACCTGGGTGGGAATTCCCAGATATGCTCAGAATTACTCCAAAATGACAAAAAATACATCGAACCCACAGACATTGCCAACATCCTAGCTGACAGGTTCAGCGCAAACCCCCCCCCCCCACCAAATGGGCAAATATCTATCCCAGCAGAGTGCTGCCCCCCTGACATCTCAGATACTCAGGTAAGAGCTGCCCTCTCCAAAGCAAAAAACACAGCATCAATGGGACCAGACGGTGTCCCGGGCTGCATCCTACATGAACTCCAGGAAGAGCTAAACCCAAACATAAAACTACTGTTCAATCTCAGCCTTACTACAGGATATGTACCCAAAGAGTGGCGTACAGCATCAGTGGTCCCTCTCCACAAAGGTGGTGCCTCAACGGATCCTGGAAACTATCGCCCTATAAGCCTGACTAGCTTGGTCTGCAAAGCTATGGAAAGGATCATCATGGACCTCATAAATAAAGATATTGGGGACGTACAAACACTAGATCCTACCCAGTTCAGCTTTAAGGGCAGATCCTGCCTCTTAAACTTGGTCGATTTCTTTGAAACAGTCACCAAGGCCATTGACGAGGGGAAGGTGGTCCACACAGCCTACCTGGACCTCGCAAAAGCCTTTGATACAATACCCCACTCGGGCATTATAGATATAGCTTAAATATTAACCCCTATGTCACTAGATGAGTTGCAAACTGGCTCAAGGACAGAACCCACATGGTTAGAATTGCTGGAGCCATGTCAGACTCCAAACCAATTACAAGTGGCGTCCCACAAGGCTCAGTCCTGGGACCTCTCTTGTTCAGTATATATTTCTCGGAGGTACAGGCCAACATGGAAGGACTGTGGCTGACCAAGTTCGCAGATGACTGCAAACTGGGTGCCATAATAGACTCTCCAGCCGACACAAGCATCCTCCAAAAGGGCCTCATAGAAACAGACAACTGGTGCCAGAGCCATGGCCTCAAGCTAAACGCCAAAAAGTGTATAGTCATCCCCTTTGGCAAAACAAAGTGCCCACAAATTACCACATAGGTGGTAATCCATTAAGTACAGAAGAAGTAATTAGGGACCTGGGGACCCAAGTTGATAGCAATCTCATTTGACAACCACGTGGCCAAAGTGGTTAGAAAAATATTTTATATAGCCCACCTAATCATGAAGGGATTCACATCTAGATCAGGGGAGGTCATTGTGCCTCTTTACTCATCCCTCATCAGGCCCATAATTGAGTACAATGCCCCTTTTGGGATGTACCTTACCAGACACCTGCATCAACTGGAAAGACCCCAAAAGTACCTCACCAAGAGGATCAAAGGGCTCAGATGCCATATGCTGCCCGGTTAAAGAAACTCCAGCTCTACTCAGTGGCATACTGCCTGCTCAGAGGCGATCTGTGCTTGATGTATAAAGCCATGTCCAGCCCGGAATAAATGGACATGCTGCACCTCAGAAAATCCAAATCCCATCGAGGTACGCGCTCAAGAGACTTGAACCTCAGCACTGAAATAAATAGGACATGCTGGAGGGACAGATTCATAACCCAGAGGCTCCCTTCACTCTGGAATAAAATCCCAGTCCAGATTAGGCATTGACTCTCCAAGAGGAATCTTGATGAGTGGATGGGAGATGGTAGGTTTACCCCGGGTATCACTTCTGTGTCACTGTTAGACAGAGGCACAGTATACTAACCTCGAAAAAGGGCATAGCAAAATTAATTTAAAATGGGTGGCGAAAGCCAAACACACTCTGGCTAGGCTTATAAATGCCCTAGGGCAGATAGCCTAGTATGAACCTATGAAGCTATTAATAGCTACCCAGAACTTCTCCTCTGGTTGATAAAAATATGCCTGACCTATGTATAAGGCTAAAAACATTTTAACTGCTTACATCTTGCATTTTACTATCCATATAACAAATCTTCCATTTTTCTCAGTTTTTGTATTTTCTTTTGTTTTGGCTCTTCCCACATATCCTTAGATGCCACACTAGAATCATTTTTAATCCATACTCATAAATATTTCATTTTATCATATCCCCATAAATATGGGTATTCCTGAACCAGTTCATGTGTGGGCGCATAATTTCCCACTGTTGCCTTTGTTTCAGCTTCAGTAATTTTGTATCCCAAAAAGATCTGAAACTGTCTCAGAATGTTCCATAACACTGTAATGTCTTCTTCTAGTTTTATCAGATACAAATAAAGCCAGCTTTTCTTGACTACCATACCAATTGTATCCTTGAATGCGCGAGTCCCTTATTTTCTTTGCCAGTGGTTCTAAATATAATGCAAATAATAAAGGGGAAAGAGGACTCCCCTGCCTGGTTCCTCTGATCAGGCAGAAATTATCAGGGAAGACCCCACCCACTTTTGCTTCCAGTCCCTCATATTCTCCTGATCAACCTTATAATTTTTTCAGGAAATGCAAATGCTTCCATTGCCCTGCTCATAAAGTCACAGCTTACTCTGTCAAATGCTTTCTCTGCATCAAGACCCACCAGCAACAATGGTATTTTCTTGCATTCTGCTTCACGCTCGATCATCAATGTTATGTTAATGTCAAATGCTTGCCTCTCCTTCACAAAACCACACTGAATCCATATCTGTCAGTTTTGGCATTACTTTTGCCATTTGTTTAGCTGTTGTAGATATGAACATATGGTTTAGTATTGAAATGGGCCATGTATGAAGCTGTATCTGATAGATCCCTGGACCCCTGCTAGACAGAGGTCCAGGGAAGTAAATAGTGTGGGAAGAAATAGCCAGGGAATTGTTATGGCTAGGCTTGTATAAGCCCTAGGGCTAATAGCGTAGTACCAACCTATGATCCTTAACCTCTAGGTATTACAGCTACCACTGATTTCATCCAGGACAGTGGTACTTTTCCTCCTCCTCTTAAGATATTGTTAAACAAAACCTTCCAGATCTTAATAAGTTTTTTCCTCCCAGCTTCCAGATTTCCACAGGAGTACCATCTATTCCGGGGGACTTTCCTGTAGATTAGTTATACATCACAATGTTATCTACTCTCGTCCTATCCTGTTAGTAATTGAGACTCATCTACCTCTAACCTTGTCTTATTTAATTATTCCATAAACCTTTCCATTTGTATCTTTTCTTGATTTTCATATTTCTCTGCTTTATAGAGACCCTCATAGAATTTCCGCAATATTTCTAGTATCTCTAAAGTATCTCTTGTCTTTGTTATAGGGTCCCTAAAT
Organism: Protopterus annectens; assembly: GCF_019279795.1. Lineage (NCBI taxonomy): Eukaryota > Metazoa > Chordata > Ceratodontiformes > Protopteridae > Protopterus > Protopterus annectens. Next base: position 1,235,899,155 of record NC_056743.1, on the reverse strand, counting down.
TTAGCGGCAGCCCTTTGATGATCATCGTGCATACAGCTGCAGTCATAACAGATGGGTTATCCTGCCGTCAGGCGGGTCCTCGGTTGGCCTAATTCCAAAGTCTAGGTCTGGCGTCGGTTGTCGTCGCTTCCTCCCTGATGTCAGTGCGGCAGGGGTATAAAAGAACCAGCCGACGCCATCTTCAGTCTTTCTTGCCGCGCAGTGCCCGAAGCAGAAGCAGTTCGCAAGTGCCGGTCGGCCAGCTCCTGAGATTTACGAAAATATTTCAGCTGAAGTCTTCTTGAAAGCTAAGTACCCCATTGGGGAAACTTTTCTTGCCTCAGACCGATGTTAGACAAAGTTAATAATTGCATTTCATGTGGGAAGCAAATACTGTATAAGGATTTACATTCTTTCTGTATTCCTTGCTTAGGCCCAGACCACGACGTCTCGGCCTGCCGTTTTTGTGCTAGATTCAACAAGCGCACTATTATGCGTCGGGCGGAGTTCGCCCAACACTATTTTGGTAAAAATTTAATTACATTATGTCATCGGATACTCCAACTCCAGTTTTGAGTAAAAGACACAAAGATAAGGACCGACATACGAGGTCCGTGACTTCTACCGACACCACGCTAAAGCCAACTACCGGTGCTCCGGTTCTCAGTGATGCACCTACGCAGCCCCTGAGTACCGATGACGCTTCATTACTGGTGTCTTCTGTGCCCGAGGTCGCAGGCTCCTCGGCTCCCATTCCGACTACAGATACCGATGCCACTCTTGGCGTGGAAACTCAGAGTTTAGACAGGCCTGCCACTTCTCAAGGTGTCTTCAGGCCTTCCTCCTTTTCCATTAAGGCTTTCACAAAATCTAAAGCAGCCATGAAAACTAAAAAACAAGGTCCACAGACCCCCTCTCCAGGCCCCATGCCTAAAAAACAGATGCTCAAAATGGCTGAGGATTTGATTTCTCTTATCAGGGGTTCTCAACCCCCCTCGGACAAAAGGCCCAGATTGGAGGAAGACTACCCCTCCTCAGATCAAGCCTCTATTACCTCAGAACATTCTGAGGACCAGGAATATTCATATTTCCCTTTTGAAAACTCTGATGCTGAGGAGTCCATTCCCTCGGTCCCCCCCTGAGGACTATTCTTTTGGGGAAACCCTACATACCTTGAGGGAACACTTTCACTGGGAAGGCCAAGATTACTCTGATTCCAAGAAAAGGCTCAGGGATTTTCTCTTGCTTCCTCAGCACAGGCCTCTGGCTATCCCTCCTGTCTTGGATATATTAGATGATGTGTACACAGAAGCCAGCCTCAACCCAGATTCTTTACCTCCAGCTCCTGTTAAACCTGACAGGTATTACCGGGTTCCTGATTCACACCAGTTCCTATACAAAAGCCATGCTGCTGACCCAGAAACTATTTCACAGGGTCCCAAGGGAATTAAGGCCTCTACTGCTAAAAACCCATTACTTTCAGAGAGAGATTCCAGAGCTTTAGAAAGGTGGAGGAAAAAGGTGTACACCTCGGCCACTTTAACCATGAGGGCATTAAACTGTCAGTTCCATATGTTAAAGTATCAACAGTTTTTGTTATCTCAGTTGAAAAGCAAAATGTCACAACCTGAGCAACCAGATTTAAAGGAATTGCAGGATTTGTTGCATAGTACAGAGCAAGTGGGTAAACATACCTTGCAGTGTGGTTTTGATGCTTTAGAGGCCTCATGTAGAGCTGCTGTTACAGGGTCTGTCATACGTAGACATGCTTGGCTCAAAGAGCAAACCTTACCAGATCATGTCAAAGCTAATTTACTAGATGCACCTCTTCAAAAAGATGTATTGTTTGGTGTTAAAGCTGAGGAGGTACTAAAGAAAATGGAGGAAAAGGCAAGATCAATGCAAACAGTGAAAGATTTCCTACAGGTACAACCTCCATGTTTCAGCAGAAACTGGCCTTCAAAAAATTTGTCCTTTCCAGCCACGGACAGACCTCAGAGGCAGATTCAGGCACCCGAGGGGTAGAGGGCAATCTCAAGGATCATTCAGAGCCAGAAAATGGCAAGCACCTACATCAAGAGGTGGAGAAGATAGATCACAGTCATTCAGAAAGCAGACACAATGACTTTCCCCTTTGCATGCCAAGCAAAGCTTTAATGGCAGCACCTTTAGGCAGAAAACTGGCATTATTTTCAATAAATTGGCATATTGTCACAAAAGACAAATGGATCCTGGACATTATAGACAGATGCTACAGATTCCACTTTCACACCCTTCCAAAAATGAGAGGCATGCCAAACCTGCCACAAAATCAAAGGGCATTAGCACAAAAACAAATTTCAGCTCTCATGGACATGAAAGCTATTCAAGAGGTACCTGCAAAAGAACAGGGTCAAGGTTTTTATTCCAGACTATTCCTGGTACCAAGGAAGGACAAAGATTGGAGACCTGTTTTAGACCTATCCATCCTAAACACATATTTACTCGTACCAAAATTCAAGATGCTCACATTACAGCAGCTTCTTCCCATGCTGGGCAAGGAGTCTTGGCTGGTAACATTGGACCTCAAGGAGGCATACCTGCATGTCCCTATCAGACAAGATTGCAGAAGATACCTCCGATTTCTTGCAGGTTCAACCCATTATCAATTCTCTGCATTGCCCTTTGGCTTATCTACTGCGCCCAGAGTGTTTACGAAATGCCTGGCATCAGTAATTGCCTTCTGCAGACTTCAAGGGATACAAATATACCCATATCTGGATGACTGCCTGATCCAAGCGGACAGCAAGCACATACTTCTGAAACACCTGGCGTTTGTAATAAAACTGTTGAACTTTCTGGGATACACAGTCAACAAAAAGAAATCAAAACTAATACCCTCTCAAACAATAATTTTCCTGGGTGCCAGCTTAAATACAAATACCCAGATGGCCTACCTCACGCCAGAGAAGCAAGGGCAACTATCTCAATACTTCAGCAAAATGGCAACCTTCACCAGGCTGACTGCAAGGAAAGTCCTGCAGGCTCTTGGATTCATGGCATCTTGCATCCTGCTGGTCCCATGTGCAAAGCTGCATATGAGGAAACTTCAGTGGTACCTAAAAAACTTATGGTCTCAACACAGCCACAGTTTGGAAACAATTATACCACTCATTCCATGTCTTCAATAGGAATTTCGGTGGTGGGCTCAAGCATGCCAAAGAAACATAGGTCTCCCCTTCTGCATGCCTCAAGCAAATCAAATCATCACAACAGACGCCTCGGACTACGCCTGGGGGGCGCACATGACAGATCAGTGCATTCAGGGAAAATGGTCCCAGAAAGAAAAGCACCTACACATCAATCAAAAGGAAATGCTAGCAGTACAAAATGCTATTATGGCCTTCAAAGACCTACTGCATCCAGGCCAGCTATTGATAAGGACAGACAACACCACAGTGATGTGGTACATAAACAGGGAGGAACTCATTCATACCCCCTGTGCAGACTAGCCATGTCCCTTTGGAACATGGCTCTGGAATTGCAAATCCAACTCCAAGCACAATTCCTGCCAGGGAAGGAAAACACACTGGCAGACAGCCTAAGCATAAATATGACAGATCCACACGAATGGAAGTTGCATCCTCAAGTTTTCGCAAAGATAACTCTGGCATGGGGACAGCTAGACATAGATCTCTTTGCTACCCACAGAAATTACCAACTGAAAAAATTTTGCTCAAGGACCTATCATCCACAGGCCTGGAAAGTGGACACACTTTCTTTCAATTGGACAACATTGACAGTCTGTGCCTTTCCACCTCTTCCTCTGCTGCCCAAAGTTCTATTAAAAGCCAGAGCAGAGAGGCCAAACATGATTCTCATTGCTCCAAACTGGCCAAGACAACACTGGTATCCACTCCTGAAGAGCCTGACGCATTCCCCACCATGGATCCTGCCTCTAGTGCCTCTTCTGTTGTCCTAGCACAACTTCAAAACTCTTCACAGTCAGCTGAAAACCCTCAATCTAGCCGCATGGAGAATCCCTTGATTTCCCAACAGACCCTCCTCCCCAAGGAGGTGCAGGATGTCATCTTGGAGGCCAGAAGACCTTCTACAAGAAAAGCCTACTCCACCAAATGGAAACGGTTTTGTGCCTGGAATCAGAAAAAGGGCCAGAATCCTCGGGTAATAAATTTACCTCAAATATTACAGTACGTAGCTGAGATGTTAAACAGTGGACTTTCCTTCTCCTCCATCAAGATCCATGCTTCAGCCATTTCTGCACAATACAACGCAGATCCTCCTTTATTCTCTCATCCTCCCTTAAGACAGTTCCTCAGAGGGGCTAAGAATATAAAACCCCCAAGGAAACCACCAGTACCTGCTTGGGACCTCAACTTCATTTTGTAAAAACTGACCCTGCCTCCATTTGAGCCAGCTGCTTCAACAGAACTGCAATATTTGTCATGGAAAACAGCCTTCCTTCTGGCTATCACCTCAGCACACAGGGTTTCGGAACTACAGGCCCTCATGGCTGTGAAACCTTTCATCATTTTCCATCAGGACAGAGTTTCCTTACGAACCAACCCTTGCTTTATGCCAAAGGTAGTATCCAGTGTAGCATTGAATCAGACTATCCACTTAACTACCTTTTATCCTAACCCACAAAACAAAGGGGAAAGACTACTACATTCCTTGGACATTCACAGACAACTTCATTATTATTTGGACAGGACAAAGCCATTCAGAAAATCCGAGCAACTCTTTGAGTCCTATGCTACAGGTGCTCAAGGAAAGGCTATCTCCAAACAGACAATCTCAAAATGGATAGCCCACTGCATACGCTCTTGTTACTCATTTCATGGAAAAGCTGTGCCTTCAAGCATCAGATCCCACTCCACAAGGGCCACAGCTACCTCTGCAGCTTTCCTCAGGGAGGTTCCTACCAAGGACATTTTGGAAGCAGCCACTTGGAGTTCTGTGCACACTTTCTCCAAGCACTATCACCTTCCACTTTACTCTAAATCTAGAGCGGACTTTGCCACAGCAGTCTTGCAGGGCAGCCTTGCTCCTCCTAGTTCCACTTAGTGTCTGCCACCCCTTTTTAGCTTTGGGATTCTACCCATCTGTTATGACTGCAGCTGTATGCACGATGAACATAGTACAGTTTTGTACCTACCATAAATGTAGATGTTAGAGTGCTAATACAGCTGCAGTCCAGGTTTCCCTCCCTCCATCCCCTCTTGGGACAGGCCTTATGACAAACCTTCTCATACAACCTGATTGGGGTATTCTTTTATGGTGTATTTGCTTGTAAACTTCTGTTTTTTGATTTTTTTTTTACATTGCATTATTACATAAGTTTATGTTTTGCCTTCCTTTTGGGGGCATCTGACATCTGGGGCAAGAAAAACTGAAGAAGATTGCGTCGGCTGGTTCTTTTATACCCCTACCTCACTGACGTCAGGGAGGAAACGACGACAACCGACGCCAGACCTAGACTTTGGAATTCGGCCGACCGAGCACCTGCTTGATGGCAGGATAAACCCATCTGTTATGACTGCAGCTGTATTAGCACTCGAACATCTACATTTATGGTAGGTACAAAACTGTACTTTTTCTGTTGCCTGAGTCATTGAGCTAAAATCTGTTGTGCTCTAGTGTTATTAAATAAGTTGCTTAACAGCAAGCTTTCTAAGCTCATGCATATTATCAAGGGAATACCTTATTTTCTGCCTAGCATTCTCCAGTTGATCCTCCTGTTCAGAGAGATTCCCCCTTTTTCTACAATACTTTCACATTTGTCAGTCCCTCTAAAGAATTATTCTTAACCACAGCTCCCTTTCTTTTATGTCCACCATATTTTTAAACTCCACCTTAATTTTATCCCACCCCCTAGCTATATTTTCAGAAGAAATTTCTATCCTTTCTAACAGCTCCTGAATAACCTCTACTACCCATTCCTTAAATTCCTCTCTTACAGATAAGTGGGAAACCACCAGTGTCTCATTTTTATTTCATTACCCTGTGTTTTTATTTTGGCTATAATTGGTGCATGATCTAAAATAGTTGTTGGGTGGGTATGAAGACCTTCAATTAAATGCACTTGTTCCTGTGAAATGTAAATTCTATCTAGCCTAGCCCCGTTTTTGTCTCTTGTGGAATATGTAAATTCACTCCCAACTCCTATTACTGTATTCACATTTTCCATGCCAAATATTTTCATAAAGTTCTTAAAAAAATCTAGCCTCCTTTGTTATAGTTTCCCTTCTGCCCCCCAGACACATCCTCACTGCTGCAAATCAAGTTCTAGTCTGCACCTATAAATAATATTCCTTGCTGAACACTTATTATTTCTTGCAGAATTTTCTTAAGCTCTATTAAAGTAGCTTTAGGTGGAATGTAAGTGCATGCCAGTGTAATCTTCCTCCCTTGCCAGTAAGCCTCTTGGCACTACAAATCTGCCATTATTATCTTTTATCTATCTTTCACTACTGGAGCTCCTCCACCAATTAATGTAAGCACTCCTGTTTTCCTTTGTCCCAAGTATTCTGCTGAATAACCATCCTGAAAACCTTTATTACATTCACATGTTCATTTCTAAGTGTCTCCTGTAACGTAGCTGTTTGCACTCTGTTTTTAATATAGTTCACTACTTTGTATTTCTCTGTGAAGCTGTTTACATTTCAAGATATTAAAGAAGGCATTGTTGTATTAAAAAGTTTTATTCCTGCCTTTTATGTATTACACCTTTTTTGTTAAATGTCTAGTTCCAGGTTGTGTTACATGTGTATACTGTTTGGCAGGTTGAACTTTTTATACAGTTGTTTCTTGTCAAATCCATTTGAGCCTGTTGCATCTTATAAAACTTTGTTTTATTGAAAGCCCTCAAAAAAGAAAAATCCCAATACTCCCAAAACCTATTAACGTAATAGGTTACACACAAAAATATGTACACCTTTAATTATTGAGGTTTTACCCTCCTAATAGGAATAGAAGCTCCAAACTGACAGCCACATTCGGACGTGAGTTAACCTAAAAGAAAGGTTATCCATGCTAAGATGCATAGTGCAACTTGTGCTTCTACTTAGTGGTGTTTTTTTTTTGTTTGTTTTTATAGCTCTCCCAGCTGGGAAAAACCCTGAATGTTTTCAGATAACATTAACTACCTTAGGAAAGCCCCTGAATGTTTTCAGAGAATATTGTCTACTTTGGGAAAACCCCTGAATGTTTTCTGAGAACATTCGCTTGGCCAAGTCCCCCCCCCCCCCCCAGCCAGTCACTCTCCACCAGACTGGCTAGTTTCTCTTTATCAGATTATCTCCATGGAGACCTGAGAACCAGGCATCTGGTGCCTTTCAGATTGTTTCCATGGAAACATGAAGACCAGCGCAATAATTATTTTTTCATTTACTTGCTCTCTTCTAAAACTTGCCAGTAAATCATTCCAAGGTCTAACGTGCAGTCATCTCCCCATGCAAGAATGAGAAAATGCACACCAATCTCTCTCCTGTCCTACTTTTTTACCGGGCTTTTTTTATGCATTGCAGTGCCTACATTTCTTAAAACTGAACAAAAAGAGAGGGAGAAGGGAGAAAAAAAAACAGCACCACCTGTTTACAATCCTCCTTGCACTTAAAAATAACGGAAAAACTTTATAGCATGTAAAGAAAACCATGTGCCACAAAATTGATACTAAAGGGAAAAAAAATTATCCGTTTTCTTGCCCTCCCCAAAGTACTTTCAAACATTAATGACATGAAGTAGGGCATATGCTTTAGAGTCCCCCACAAGTCCAGCAAACTCTGAAAAAGTTCAAGATTTCCTGATTTTCTTGTTCTGTCATATGTCACAAATATAATTGCTTTGTAATCCCATATTAAGTTACTGTTTTTTTTACTGTTCATATCCGAAATCCTGTCTCTGCTGCTTTTCCAGCGTACTCTTGATTCTTCTAGTCAACTCTCTCGCTCTCTTACTTTTCTCCCAACATTTTCCATTGAAACAGTGGAAAAGGTTTCACAGGTACAGTCTGTATGGTCTTTATTACCAGAAGAACAAAAATAATCTCCATCTGTTTCACAGGTTACTTTTTGTTGACAAACTTTTGTGTTTCCTCCATGGCATGTACTTCATCAAAAAATGATTTTTCCCCTCCTGGGAAGAATACTCACACCTGCATATTGACATTCCCTGTTTGGTGTACAGTCAGCAATCATTCTCCACAAGCACTCTATCTCCCACTTTTGTACTTTCTCCTCCTGCCACAATTTTGTCAGAATCCTTCTGCTGGTAGGGTTGCATCTTTACTAGTAAAAGTCTAGGTTGCTTTCTTATAGCCAGGTTTGGAGCATTCACACAATGTGCCATTTCAGCTAACAACTGTTGTGGAATACCAGTCCAGATTCTGGTTTGTGCTTTCTTAGAATTAATGCAGTTTGTTCTTTCCAGCTTCTCTGGTGTAGCTGAAAAATGTCAAGTTTTCCCTACGTGCTCTGTCTTCCATTACTTTTGAAACCTCTCTTTCTGAGCAGTCTCATATTCAACCATCCTTTTCTTTATTTCGACCTCTGACTTTTGCAGCTTTATCATCTCATCTGATTATCTGAAGAAGTAATGGTCAACATTACAAAAGCGTTTACACTGGAATAAATATTTATTTTTAGAACTGCTCGATTATTGCCTCTGTTGGGTTTTGTTTGGATTTATTTGATACTACTCACTACTCGGTGATTTTTTTTTTTTTGTACTCCTCTTAATATCTGTTCAAAACTTCTTCCATTTTTTCCAGCCTTTTGTTGTTTGTGTTGATTTATTCCATCAGTGCTTTGTTTATTTTAACCAGGTCTGTATGCAGTTCTATATCTTCCTGTAGGTTACTGGAAGTAATGTCTGAAGGTTGCATTGCTTTTTGCTGAACAGCTGCAGAACTCTTCTCAGTCAGTGTTTCTTCCTTATTTTTTGTAGTTGAATTTTTCCAGGTTTTCTGTATTTCTTTATTCCTGGCATCCAGGTAGTGCACTTACTAGCCAGTTACTGAAATTTACCACTAAACACAAGTCAACTGGCTTTCTCTACAGAGTTTGTTTTCACACTGGCAGAGCTAGAAACAAGCTCTTAACTCCTTGTGTTTCTTAATTTTAATGTACCCATGCTTTGCACTGTAACTAGTTAAAGGCTGAAAAGCGGCAATTTAAAGTTAATATATGATCTTGGGCTTCTTAAGTGGGGACGTAAAAAGTATATAGATCACATTGTATGTAGAAATAAGGTAAGCTATCCTGTTTTTATGGAGTGGATATGTAGGTTGATGCCCTTTTTAAGCAAATACATGAGTAGGATAAAAAGTGGTAATAGAGAGTAAAGTGGTAGTTTTCTTGTTTTTGTAATGTTTTTAGCTGTTTTTGTTTTATGTTAGCAAATGCTGTCAGAAGAAGGGAAGACATCTAAAGGTGTAAGCAGTTAACCACTACGAGTCTGAATATTGTGTTTTGAGTACAATTTACAAATATTATTTCATGCATCTGCAAAGTTAATGTTTTTTTCTCATTACCAACTGCTTTTCCTTGGAGATGAGCAGTGTGATGTAAGCAGTTAATCAAGCAATATCTGAACATGCTGTACTGGATGAAAGCTTGCCCATTGTAATTCACATTTAAAGGTATACTGGCAAGCAGTTCAGTGAAAAATAAATGAAGTTTGAAACTGTGGGAAGTGAGTAAGTTATAATAGTTGCCTCCCCAGCAGCCTTAATGTAATGGTGTAGAATTTAGTTTAAAAGTAACCAGTGCACTTTTTCTTCAGGCTAAATGTTAATTTTTACTGAATGCATACAATCTGTATTTAACATCTTAACTGAACAACTACATTCTGCCATTCAAGTTAATCTCTTCACTTACAGCTACATCAAATATAAATCCTTCACTCTAAAAGTAAGTATGAAATCAGATGTAAACCCAAGTGTTCCTACCTTCTTCAACTCTCAAACTAAACTCAAGCTAAATGGAGATAGCCTAATTCCAGTCAAAAGTTGCAGCAACAAATTACACCCAGCCCCCTTCCACTACCTTCGGAAGTATAGGTAAAAACTACACAAACTGCAGTCATGCTTAACATTTTACTCCCCAGATAAAATGGTTATTGCAGAAACGTGGTTAAAATAGAAATTAAACAATGAAATATCATCAGCCTTTGACTAACTCAGGCTGGACAGAAAAAAAATAAACATGGAGGCAGCATAGCAGTAATACAGAAAGGTAATATAAAATATTTATTCCCTTGACATCTCTAATTTTGGCAAAGTAGAAATCATCTCTTACAGCAAGCATAACAGAAAAAAAGACCATATACATTGTAACATTATAAATATCACTTGGTATACTACCAGAGTGAATGATATCCCAAAACCTCCACCCAAAAAAATTAATGGGCGAGGTAATTATTGATTTGCAAACCTGCAATTCGGCAACTCTCCACCATACTACAAGAATAGGTTAAAAAAAAAAAGCACTGGCAGTCTGTTGTGGACTGGATTCTTAACAACAAAAGCAATACTATAAACTCTTCTGGATGCTCACCTAAAAGCATTGGTGACTGTCTCCGGAAATATGTCTTGAGACAACAGCAAAACTTAAATAAGTAGCATGCAACAAAATACTCAACTAATTTTAATAAAAACCTTCATCTTTTCCCTTTACCTCTGTAACTGGAATCTACTAAAAACAGTCTTTAAATGAAGCTGTCTCTCACTTCAATAGGGCTTTTCTTAATAGCCTAAATGAAATGGCACCAGTTAGATCAGAAAGAGTCAAATCAACCCCAGTACTATTACCAACCAAGGAAACTAAGCAATCACTTAGAGATACAAAGCCTGGAAACTGATGTACAAACATAGCAAGCTACTTTTCAAACTTTCAGACAACTTAGAAGCCAATCTAAAAACAGATTAAAATGACAGAAGGTCTTATTACTTAAAACTCCCAACAGAAGCACAAAACAGGCATCATTTTGTTCAACTATCAAATCTTTTCTAGCCCATTCAGTATACCATTCCATCCACCACAACCTTTGAGAACAAGGATGACATCTTAACCCAGTTTAATTTATACTTCATACTGTTCTTTCCCTAAAAAATTAAAACACCTACACTGAACAATACAGATCAACCCAATTAAACAAGAGATCTTCACTTTCTACCATCTACAAACCTGCACTGTTAGAAAAAATGTTACATAATCTGAAACCCTTAGCTGATGTAACTGTGGCTCAGGTGACCCAGGTTCAATTATTTTGGGTGACTGACAGAGGGGCAAAGGAGGATGGACATAGCCATCCTAAGTTGAGTGGGCGGTCCCATGGGAGGCTGTGGTGGTGATCCCTGGTAGAGGCTGACAATGGCACATAATAGGCAAGCAGAGCACCTCGCTGGCCTTGTTCAAGAGAAATCTTGACCAATGGATGGGAGATCGCAGATATAAACCAGGGATTACCTCAGTGTCACTGCTCGACAGAGGCACAGCAAAATAATGGGTATAGTTCCCCATACTAAAGGGGTGGCGTAAGCCACAAAACTATGGGCTAGGCTTGTAAATGCCCTCGGGCAGATAGCCTAGTATGAACCTATGAATAGGGTGGGGATGTGCCTGAGGTGCGGAGATATGCATATGTCCATTGTATGCCCATCATCTAGGCATACCATAGGAAAGGAGAAAAACTGGTAGATCACAAGTAAAACTCTTCCTGGAAGGAAGCTTGGAAATGCTTAGCCCCCGGTATCTTCATTCCACGACTGGCCCCCACATACTGGATTGTTTGGGGGGCAAGGAAGATAGCTAGTGTACCCAGCATGGACAGGTGAAAAGAGCTTGCCCTGTAAAACGTGAAGGATGGGAGGGTGCAAAAAAAAAAAAAAAAGCTTAACTGCTGATAACCTGCCAACTGAATATCTAAAACTAGCAGCAGATGCTCTGGCGATTCCCATCTCCATATTTAATAAACCATTCAGTAACAGAAAACCATGTCATAGCCATCTGGAAAAATGTCCTACATTATTCCATTGCACAAAGGTGGACTGGCACCTCTACTGATTTCTTGAAGTACAGACCCACTGCCACCTTATCCCTGTCAGGTTTTGGAAAGATGTGACCACAGCCAGTTTATCAAAAACCACACCAACCAAAATCGCCTATCCAAAACACCATATAGCATTTATCCCAGCCATACAGCAACTACTCCCTTCTTAGATTCACCAGTACCATAATTCAGAATAGAAATTAAGACAAATTTGTTTCATCCTTCATTGATCTCTCAAAAGATTTTTGATTAGTCTCCCACCAAGCACTTCTTGAATTTTGATCAGTTGGACCAGGTAAAATCTTCCTTGTCCTGGTGTCACAAACATCTGTCCAACAGATAAGCTGTCAAATTGCACCAAGAAGTTTCACAATCTCTCCCAATCACAGATGAGTCCAAGGATCAATAGTGGGTCCACTCCTATTTAATATTTTCATCAAAACTTTTCATACTGCAAGCAAACTTGCCACCACTGTACAATATGCAGACAGTTTTATATGTCTGCTCTGTCTTGGCTCTCTTGAGACTTCAAGAAATCAGCCAGCTCTTCTCTGCTATAGAATATTGGCTAGGTAATTCATTGCTTCTAAACCCAAGTAAAGTTCTTTACCCTCATGTATACAGTATAGAAATACAGCAGTCTAAAACCTACTGAAACCTCCAAGATGGCTGCATATTGAGTAACAGCTTAACTCTATTAGTGTTGAATTTATCACAACGTAATTTAACATAAGAACAAGTGTCAGTATTGAATTTGGGACTTAAGTTTGTGCCCATTGTGTTACCTAGAAGGCATATAGTTAAGCAAGAAATATTTTAAATACAATTTGCGTATAAATTTAAACATCATTTTGCTATGCATTCAAAAAATAATAATGTGAGCAATAATTCTTTGCTTTGTGAATCTGATGAAAGTTTTTTTTCTTGCCATGAAGAAGCCGGGGAAATGTTTGATGTTAATGAGATCGTCTCCTAATGCATATTGTAAAATTGATGCATCAGCTATACCGGTGTTCAGCAAATTCATGTCGCCATTTGAAAATGCACATATTTCTCATTTTAGTTCTATGATAGGATTTGGAGAGAATATTTGTGATAGAGTTTTGCAAAATAAACATGAAATACTTTCAATGCCTGCCACCCTTTTAAAGTTAAATTGTAAAGTGTTGAGAAATAGGAAGGATATAATAATAAAACCATCAGACAAAGGGAATAAAATAGTGATTATGAACACATTACAATATTACAGAATGTGTATGGAGCATTTGAAAAATGTTGATGTGTATGAGAAATGTGATAGGATTAAATATGAACAAGCAGTGACTGAATATGAAAAAATGTTAAAGTATTAGGCTAGGCTATTTCACTGAAGGATGTTAGGGACAGGTTATTTAACAGAAACAGTGAGATAGCTGTTTCTTTTGCATGCCTAAAGTGCATAAGAGCATGGAAAATCCTCCTGGTAGACTTATCTCAGCTTGCAAATATTTTCTACATAATGTTGGTTTGGTATTAGTAAGATATTGTTACCATATGTTCAGAGGTCTCCAGCATACATACAGGACAGTTTTGATCTTTTAAGGAAAGGTTCCTCTTTAACTTGGAATAAGAATAAATATTGGCTGGTTAAGTCTGTATACCACCGTAAAGCATAGAGATGGTTTGGAAGCTATTGCATATTTTTTGGGAGATGGCCCCTTCTCGAACTTTGTAGTTGATATGGTAGACTTTTGTCTTAAGAATAATTACTTTTATTTTTGATAATGTGCTGTGTAGACAAAAACAAGGCACTGCCATGGGGGCAGCTTTTGCCCCCATGTATGCAAATCTTTTTATGTCCTTTTTTGAGCTTTATTTAATTTAGATTTTATGAAAAAATATTAATTGTTATTTTCGTTATATAGATTTGATATTTATTTGTGAGGGTGGCAGGGATGAAGTTGATGAGCTTGTTGGAAATGCATAAGAACCCTTGTGACCTGTCATTTGATGGGCTTCAGAAAGGTAAAAGTTATATATCTGGACCTCGTATTGGAGGGAAAAGAAAATGTAGGTATTTCATCAAATATTCATAGAAAATTTGTTGATAGTAATCAATATCTTCACGCTACTAGTTGTCACCCACCCCATGTTTTGAAGGCCTTACTCTTCAGGGAACTATTACGAATCTCGAGACTTTGTAGCGAAAAGGATTTATTAAGTGAGATAGGACAGACCAGAAATATGTTTTTAAGAAGGGGGTATGATCCTAATATCTTGCAGGAAGCCCAAAGTAGAATGTGGGAAGAAATGAGTATAGGTAGTAAAGTGAGGGGTAATAAGTATAATTATGATACATATTTTACATATGAAAATAGAACGAAAAATAAGAATTTGGTGGATCCAATCTATTGTGTCCGTTTATAATATTAAAAGTGAAGAAGTGAGGACACTAATAGAGTACTACTGGAAATATTTGGTGGAAGATGGGTTTTTTGGCAAATATTTTGCCAAGGAAACCTTTTTTCTCCTAGAAGAGGGGGAAAAATTTGAGAGATGGTAGTACAGGTAAATTTTGTATGCCAGTTGTAGGTATACCAGATACACCATCAGTCAGAGGAACTTTATGTTGACAAATGCAGTATATACACACACATTGTAAATGTGTTTCATAGTATGAATGGAGTTAAGTTTGAACCCAGAGGCACCTATTCTTGTAGAAGTAAGGGAGTTGTATATGCCCTGAGGTGCCCATGTCAGTTATAATATATAGGGGAAACAAAACGTGAATTTCGCATCAGATTCATGGAGCATTTGAGGGATATAAAGAATATAAGGGAAGATAAAATGATTGGTTTACATTTTAAAATGTTGCATAATAGTGATATTAATTTGTTACAAGGCACAATTTTAGAGAGAGTGGAATGTTTACATATTAATGAAGATGTATTGAAACAGAAGTTATTGTATAAGGAAAGTTTGTTCGTGTCTTTCGACTTTTCCCGGTTAGGGGTCGCCACAGCGGAACTCCTGTCCGCTAATGATTGGTAGTTGATTTTTTATGTGCCGAGTTATCAGCCCTGACACAACCTTCAACGAAAGTACGCCCATTCACGCATGTCTCCACGTAGAAGACGCTCTAGCTGAGAATCGAACCAGACAGCGTCTTACTGTGAGGCGACAACACTACAGCAGCACCACCACCGCGGGATATTGTATAAGGAAAGTATATTTTAAAATGTAAAACAGTGCCTAAAGGCCTGAACAATGAGTTGAATTGGAAGTGTTTACTTTAAGAGGGTAATTTATTGTTTAATTATTAATTCAATGTAATTATGTGGTATGTAAATGTGTGTGCTTTTTTGAGAATTTGTTTTTCCTTGAAGGTGGAAACACCGAAGCGCTAGAATAAAAAGAATAAAAAGCCGTGCTTTGTTATTTGGCCTCTTTGTTTACCACAGTCGGTGGTTTCTTTTGGGTCAGAGTTGTTTGTGGCTTAGAGATACAAGGCCTGGAAACTTGGACCAGTTGGACCAGGTCAGTCTTCCTTGTCCTGAAGAAACCAAACCACCAGTGACCAGAGGGGAGAAAGCACCACAAGGAACAAACAACCCACTCTGTGCTGTTGCCTCAAAAATCCACAGGCATGAAATGATCCAAAATATTGGTAAAAACACAGGTTTATTACTCCAACCAGTCAAAGCAGTAAAATAGCTTAAAAATCATACAGGATAAATAGAACACAACTGTAGTGTATCCAACACAGTCGAGTGCTTTCGTCCTGCTCTAGGACTTCAGAACTGTCCTTGTCCTGGTGTCACAAACATCTGTCCAACAGACATTAAGCTGTCAAATTGCACCAAGAAGTTTCACCATCAATCCCAATCACCGATGAGTCCCACAAGGATCAATAGTGGGTCCACTCCAATTTAATATTTTCATCAAAACTTTTCATACTGCAAGCAAACTTGCCACCACTGTACAATATGCAGACAGTTTTACATATGTCTGCTCTGTCTTAGCTCTCTTGAGACATCAAGAAATCAGCCAGCTCTTCTCTGCTATAGAATATTGTCTAGGTAATTCCTTGCTTCTAAACCCAAATAAAGTTCTTTACCCCCATATATACTGTGTAGAAATACAGCAGTCTAAAACCTACTGAAGCCTCCAAGATGGCTGCATATTGAGTAACAGCTTAACTTTAACTCTCCCAGTGTGAAAACAATCTCAGCAAAGATGGCCAGTAGACTTTTGTGTTTATGGGTAAATTTCAGTAGTTGGCTAGTAAGTGTACTGTCTGGATGCCAAGAAAAAAAAGCAAAGCACCTGGAAAAAATCTGCTGCAAAAAGTGAGGAAGAGACACTGAGGAAGGTTCTGTAGCTATTAAACAAAAAGCAATGCAACCTCCAGAAATGACTTCCACCTACAGGGAGATACAAGACAACTGCACAAAGACCTGGTTTAAATACGCAAAACAGTGATGGAGTATATCAACAGAAACAACAAAAAGCTGGAAAAATGGAAGAAGCTTTAAACAGATATTCAGATGATATGCTAAAGCTTCAAAAATCAGTTGCTGAAATGAAGAAAATGTTAGCTGTATATGAGACTGCTCAGGAAGAGATGTTAAAATAAATAGAATTCGAGGACAAGAGCGCATAGGGATTTTTTTTTAGCTGTATCAGAGAAGTTGGAAGGAGCAGATTGCATTAGTTTTATGATGGGACAAATGAGCAACTGGACTGGTATTCCACAGCAGGAGTTAACTGAAAGGGCACATTGTGTGTATGCGCCAAATCTGGCTATGAGAAAGTATCATAGACCTTTAATAATAATAAAGATGCAATCCTACCAGCAGAAGGAGTTGATTCTGACAAAACTGTGGCAAAAAGACGAAATACTAAGTGGCAGAATGAGTGATTACTCATTGTACATCAGGCAGAAGAGTAAATTCATTCCATTATTCAGGGGATGTTGAGACGTAGGTATGAGATTCAAACTGCTGTACCCTGCTGTCTTCAAGGAATTCTTCCCTGGAGGGACAAAATCATTTTTGATTAAGTACATGCTAAGGAGGAAATACAAAAGTTTGTCCAACAAAAAGTGAGCTGTGAAACAGATGGTGTTATGTGGTCCAATCTTGCCTACATTCTTATCCGTGGGTTCAGAGCCGAACCTCTGCTCCAACTCGGCCATATTCTAGCTCAAAGTCTTTCAGTTGGCTGGGCTAAGAAGGTATCCCATGCTGCACTGCTCCCTTTCCCCAGATCTCATTTGCCACTCGTATAGCTTAGACGTGGTCTCACTCTTGGCTGTGGCTAAGTATCACTTTTGTCTTTGACAGTTTCTTGCTTCAAAAAAAGCTATTTTCATAGCTGTGTGTTGTGTGTGTGTACGGGTCTAATATTTGGTGTAAATTTTTTTAAGTAATATTGTCTTTTGTGGTGTCCTGCTAATTGTTTCCCCTACTGGCTAGGCCCGTTTCAGTTAGAAGACCTAGTCCGCCCCTTCTGTGTTGCTTGTTAGTAGGTACCTATCCCTCGGGCAGAGACCGATTAAGTTAGAGGTCCTTTATAATTGTCTGTTGGTTTTCTTAGTTCCCGTGCTTGCGGCTTCTATATTAATGGTTGATCGTTATTAACGGTTGGTGTTGTCTCTTATGTCTAAGGATACAAAAGAGCATAAGCCCTTGGGCTTTAAAAAATGTACTAAATGTGGTTATAAGATGTCCACCACTGATGGACACTGTGTTTATTGTCTGGGGGCTATTCACCTCCAGGAAACTTGTACATTTTGCCATGCTTTTAGCCTGCTTGTTCTTCAGGAGAGGAAGAACAAACTAATTTTGAAAGGACTTTTGAAACCCTCCTTCGAGGAGGATTTGGGAAGGGCTTCTAGCATCAAGTCCTCTCCCTCCAAGAGTAAAACTTCAAAGGCTAAAAAGCGTTCTCCGGCTCCATCTGTATCCTCAGAGCCTCTGGAGAAAGTAGTGAAATCTACTGTGGCATCCTCTGCTCCACTGTCCTTGGAGCTGCAGGAAGTTAGTGTATTGACTGAATCTGCTTCGGCTCCAAGTCCCTCGGTGCCGATTGCGGAGGAGCTAGTTTGGAGCCGGTCTCTCCTCCTTGTAGGTCTCCTTTGGAGAGGAGGTCTAGATCTTTATCTTCTAGGTCCTCCAGGATTATTTCAGATGTGGATGTAGATAGTGGTAGAGACTGCTCCAGTCACCAGTACTGGCAAAATTGTTTTTGGCTCCAGCCCAGTCTGCTCCAGAGCCTGTCACCCAGCCAGCGTCGATACTTCTGATCGAATCTCAGCTTTCAGAGCCAGAGTGGTTGGCGCAGTCTGTTGTCCCTAGGTTGGCTGTGATGGCCCATCCTGGCTTATTGGCTCTGGCTTCAGCTCTGACCCAGTCAGCTCCGTCCACGCGGTCCAGGACTCATGGTTCCTTGGTCGGACCCGAGGGGGAAGCTTCAGGTCACTTTTCGGCTCCTAGCCTCCCTCTCAGTGCTTTGGTGCAGGGGAGCCTGACCCCTGCTTCAGCTTCGGACCTTGTCCCTTCTGCTTCGAGGTCTTCCACAGCTGGTTGATCTTCGGAGCCGGGGGGACCAGCTTTTGAGGCCATGCGGAGCGCACTGGCCAGGTCCTCAGTGACATCATTCGGCACTGACACACTGTCCACTCCAGTTCCGGTGCGGGTCTCTGATCGCCCTCTATCTTTCGACAGCAGAGAGCCAAGGCCTCAAGATACCCCCCATGAGTGGTCCCCATATTTCTGAGGGACCCTCAGTTTTTGCCTGAGGAGCCACCCAGAAAACGAACGTGCAAGAAGTAGTACGTTGACTCCCAAAATGAGTCCCTCACGTCAGACACCGACCTCGAGGAATCGGAGGGGTCTCCCAAGCATCCTCTGAGGATATCTCTCTGACGTCCTAGAAATTTTGAAGCAGAGGGATGACTGGCCCTCCAAAGCTCCCTCCGAGGAGGAGTCTGTGTTCCTGAAGGCCTTCGGGGCTCAGCCCCCCCCACCTCCTGGGTGTCTCCATCCTTCGATGAACTTTTGGATCTGGTTTGTCAAAGAGTGCAGGAAACCCTTGACTCTGTGGAACAAGTCCCCAGGAGACCCAACAAATTCTTGTCCGCCCCCTCTGACAGAGTTTCTATCCAACAGAGTTCCTGTAGATGCCATGGTGGTGGCAGCAGCCACCAAGAAGGAACTGGCTGAGATTTCATCTACCGTCCATCCTCCTAACAAGGAGTTTAGGACCATGGACTCTGGCAGGGGAAGCGTATGTTTTCTTCAGCGGCCTTTATTCTGCTGTCACTGAATTACTCATCTCAGTTTGCACGGCTACAAAGAGATCTCCTGAAAGAGCTTGGAGATGCTGTACAGGGTAACATTTCTGATGCGGTGGCTCAGAAGGTCAATGCTCAGATGTCTATCCTCAACTCTATTGCAAACTCCTCCATGAGGCTGATCTCTAATGCAGCCGAAGGAGCTGGTAGGGCAGCAAGCTCTTAGGAGACGCTCCTGGATGCTCCTCTGTAATTTCACGGAGGCCTTCAAGTCTGTTCACCAACGCCCCATTTGATGGTTCCTCCTTATTCGGAACCAAGGTGAAGGACACTCACTAGGTACAAGCAAGAGGGAAAAACTTTGTCTGCTGTGGGAGTCTATTTTTCCCTACCGTCTAGGCCTTATCCCAAGATCGAGGGTGGGAAGATGCGATTCAAAAAATCACTGAGGTTTTTACATGACGCACAAGGGGAGGGGGTGGAAATTCTGGTAGACGCTGCCCTAGGGGCAGAGGAGGCCTGCGTAACCAGGGAGACCGTGATTCCTTTTGTGGTTCTCCCTACCAGCGCTCCTGATAGGAGGCCCGACTGTGCATTTCCGGAACCAGTCGGGGGTCGCATTTCACTATACCGAGAGGCCTGGCAAAGAATCACTCAGGACCAATGGGTATTAAAAATAGTTTCCGGAGGATATCACATTCCCTTCTCTTCAGCTCCCCCTCTAATCAAAAACCTCCCAGATGTTCCACCCAATCAAAAGGATTCTGCAGCTTCAGAGGTTTTAAAGCTGCTAGAAAAAGGAGCCATCCAGCATGTCCCCTCAGACCAGATCAGATTAGGGACTTACTCCAGATTCTTTTTGGTGCCGAAAAGTACAGGGGACCTGAGACCCATTTTGGATCTCAGCAGATTGAACACCCATGTGAAGAAGTCCAAGTTTCGAATGGTCATGTTGCAATCTATTCTCCCATGGTTGGAAAAGTGTGGATGGGCTCCATTGACCTCAAGGATGCTTACTACCATATAAAGATGGACAGGGCATCCAGAAGTCATCTACACTTCCGGCTGGGAGCCAGTCATTTTCAGTTTCGCACCCTGCCCTTTGGTCTCAGCACAGCCCCCAGGGTGTTCAAATGCATGGCAGTGGTAACGGCTCACTTGAGACATCAAGGACTCCAAGTGTTTCCGTACCTGGACGATTGGCTCCTTTCTGCCACCACCAGGCATCTACTCCTACAAACCAGAGACGCCATAATCAAACTGTCAGCAATTAGGTATCACTTTAAATTGGGAAAAGTCTGCCTTGTTGCCCTCGCAACGTGTCACCTTTTATATGTGCCGAGTTAGACACCGTGCTCATGAGGGCGTTTTTACCACTAGAAAGGATTCAAAGTTTATAACAGCAGGGGTACGCATTACTCCCTTTGAGAAGAGTGAAGGCAAGATTGATCCCCAAATTGTTGGGAATGATGGCTGCTACAAGTATGCTGGTTCCTTTGGCGAGGCTACACATCAGGCTCCTTCAGTGGCTACTCTTCGCCCAGTGGTCTCTACAACATCTTCCGCTTTCTCATCTCATAATAATCACAGACAGGTGCAAGCAGGATCTGCACTGGTGGCTTCACACCAGCAACTTCAACTCGGGAAAACCCTTCGTTCTGTCCCCTCCGGTTGCCACAGTGACCACAGACGCCTCCCAGATGGGGTGGGAGGGGCATTATCTAGGCAGGACAGTCCAAGGCACATGACAGGAACACGAGATGCATCTGCACATCAATGTCCTGGAGATGAGAGCAGTGCTACTAGCGTTGCAAGCACTTCAGAGCTTTCTTCCTCTCGGGACAATTGCTATCCACACAAACTGTCGGTGGTATGGTATCTAAACAAACAGGGAGGAGCCAAGTTATACCCCCTTTGCAGAGAGGCCATGCGAGTGTGGCAGTGGGTTCCCAACATTTTCTTGTAGCAACGCACATTCCGGGGAAGTCCAATTTGATTGCCGACAGGTTGAGCAGAGCTATTCTGATGCCTCACGAGTGGTCCCTGAACAATCGGGTTGCGGAGCAGATTTTCCGCAGGTGGGGTCAGCCTTGCTGCGACCTATTTGCCAGCCCCCTCAATACCAAATGCAGCAGCTACTTTACCCTTATCCCCCCTCAGGGGGAGTCATCCAGGGACGCTCTAGTTCACGATTGGCCTTCCGGTCTACTGTATGCCTTACCTCCTGTTCCTCTGCTGACAAAGGTTATTCAGAAAGTGCAATCCTTGGGAAGCAAAATGATTCAGATTGCTCCACACTGGCCTTCTCAAATTTGTCTCCCCTTTCTCCATCCTTACCTAGTGGACGCCCCCTGGATTCTGGACCCTCAACAAGATCATCTGACTCGTATGTCAGGGCAGCTCTGTCCCTCTCTTCAGACCCTCCGGTTGACAGCCTGGCTCCTCCACTTCCATCATTAGGCAGGCTTTATCATTTTTCGCTGGAAGTGGTTCATGTTCTGTCTTCCTCCCATAAGCCTTCCACCAGAAAAAACTGTTCCTGCAAATGAGATTTTCCACATGGGCGCATGCAAGACAAATTGATCCTTGTACAGCTCCGATTTCATCAGTCCTGGAGTTCCTCTCCATGCTGTTCAACCAAGGATCAATGGCCGCAACTATTAAGGTCCAGTTGGCGGCTATTTCCACTTTTCACGTCGCTGATGAGCCTAGTCTCATGGCACATAGACTTTGTAAGGCATTCCTGAAGGGCACTATGCTGCTTTGTCCTCATGTTTTTGACCCATTTATGCCTCGGGACTTAAACTTTGTTTGACAATGTCTCACTTCGCCCCCCTTTGAGCCTGCAGCCACTTGCAATTTAAAATATTTGACTTGGAAGATCTTAGTAGCCATCATTTCAGCCAGACGTGTCTTGGAGCTTCAAGCCTTATCAGTTAGACCACCTTAACTTGATTTTTCATAAGGACAGGGTTTCTCTCAGATCAAACCTTCCTTTCTACCGAAAGTGGCTTCTGTTAGTAATCTAAACCAATCCATTGAACTACCTGTATTCTTTCCAGAGTTCTCGAACAAGGCAGAATTTAGATTTCATCAGCTGGACAATTACGATTCTATTTACATAGAACAAAGGATCTCAAAGTCGGATCAGTTGTTTGTCTCATTTTCAGAAAACAGGATTGAGTCTTCTGTTTCCAAAGTCACCTTGTCTAGATGGATCTCCAGTTGTACTTCATTCATTTATGCTTCAGGTGGCAGGGATTTACCATTTCGAGTGAGGGCTCATTCTACCCGATCTGTGTCTACATCTATAGCCTTTCAGGCCAGGTTGTCTATGGATGACATTTGTGCTGCGGCTACATGAGCATCTCCTCACACCTTTGTTACTCACTACAGGTTAGATTTGGTGTCCAGAGGCAGGTCTTCCTTTGGTTCCACAGTGCTCAGGAGTATTTTCCACTGAGCCTCCCAGGATTCAGGTGCTGGGGACGCTGTCCCACAGGTAAGAATGTAGGCGAGATTGGACTACATAACATCAAGAAGTTATGTACTCACCTTAATGTTCGATGTATGTAGTCCATCTCTCCTCACATTCTTACTTACTCCCCCCTCCTTCCCCCATCCTGGAGGATCTAGGGGTTGGGTATGGTTTCAAATTCCTTTCTGGTTAGCATGTTCTTCCTTCTCTATGTTGTGTGTGGAGAAGTGAATGATTAGCTCGCAGCAAACAAGATCTGGGGAAAGGGAGCAGTGCAGCATGGGATACCTTCTTAGCCCAGCCAATTGAAAGACTTTGAGCTAGAGTATGGCCGAGTCGGAGCCGAGATTTGGCTCCGAACCCACGGTTAAGAATGTGAGGCGAGATGGACTACATACATCGAACATTATGGTGAGTACATAACTTCTTGATTCTGCTTCTTGTTCTTCTGGTAATAAAGACCACAGAGAGACTACTTGTGTAACCTTTTTGATGTTTCAAAGGAAAGTGTTGGAGAGAAGGAAGGGAGCACGAGAGTGACTAGAAGAATCAGGAGTACTTTGGAAATAAAGCAGAGACTGCATTTGAGAGATGGAGATGAACAGTAATAAAACTTGCAACTTAATATGGGATTACAATGCAATAATTGTATTTGTGAAATATGACAGAACAAGAAAATATGGGAATATTGGTCTTTTCACAAGTTGTTGGATTTGTAAGGGACTGTAAATTATATGCCCTACTTAGTCATTAATGTTCGGAAAATCCTTTTGAGAGGGGAGAAAGTCAGCTGTAAGTAAAGAAAACATTTTTTATAGTACTATTTTTGTGGTGTATGGTTTTCTTTGCATGCTGAACAATGTTTTCTCTGTTACTTTAAGTGTAATGGGGTTGTAAATAGGTGCTAGTCTTCCCACCCCATTTTCCCTTCTCTCTTCAGTTTTAAGAAATTTAGGCACTGCAATGTAAAAAAAAAAAAGCCTGCTTTAAAATAAATGTACTTTTTCTTGTTTTTGCATGGAGGAATGATTAGATGAAGGACCTTGGATTGATTTAGTAAGTTTGAACAGAAAGCAAGTAAATGAAAAAGAATGTTACTCTTTTCTAACAAATGAAAGTATGCTTAGTCGCAGTTCTGTATCTGGCCGTCGTATCTCCATGGAAATAATCTGATAAAGAGAAATTGGTTACAGTCTGGAGAGTGATTGGCTGGGGAAAGAGAAACTTGATCAGAGATGATGATCTCTAAAACCATGCAGGGGTTTTCCCTGCTGGGACAGCTGTGAAGATAAGATAAAACCAGGTAGCACTTAGTAAAAGCACAGGCTACACAATGCATCCTAGCATGGATAACCTTTCTTTTAGGTTAATGCAAGTTTGTGTGTGTGGCTGTCAGTTTGGGACATCTGTTCCTATTAGGAGGTTAAAACTACCATTTGAAGATGTATCCAGTTTTGTGTGTTCGTATTGGTTTTTTGGGGGATATTGTGTTTTTTGAGGTCTTTCAATCAAGTTTGTGACATAGGCTGAAATGGATATGACAAGAAACAACTCTGTAAAAGTTCAACCTGCCAAACAGTGTATGTACGTAACACAAAGGCTGGAATTAGACATTTAACAAAAAAGGTGGTGGTAATGTTTTAATACAATAATGCTTTCTGTGATGTCTTTGTCATTGCTCTCTCAGATGCAAAAAAGGAAAGAATGCTGAACTATATTAAAAATGTAGAGTGCAAATAGGTTACGGGAGACACTTGAAAAGAACTGAACATATGAATTTGATAAAGGTTTTCTGGATGGGTATTCAGCAGACTGGGATGAAGAAAAAGGGGGATGTCTATATTGAAGAGCTTCAATAGTGATAGAACAGGATAAAAAAGATAATGGCACATTTATAGTGCTAAGGGGCTCCTGCAAGGGAGGAGGGTTTCACTGGAATGTATTTATATTCCATCTAAAACTGCTATAATGGAGCTTAAAAATTTTCTGGAAGAAAATTTGTTTTCATCAAGAAATATTACTTATAGGTGGGGACTGGAATTTGATTTGCAGCAGTGAAGATCTGTCTGGGGGGGCCTAGAAGGGAAAGTACAACAAAGGCGGGTAGATTTTTGAAGAAATTTATGAAAGTATTTGGCATAGAAGATGTGAATTCAGTACTAGGAGTTCAGAGTGAATTTACATATTACCAAAGGGAAAACTGGGCTAGGCTAGATAGAATTTACATTTCACATGAACATATGCATTTAGTTGAAGATCTTGATATGCACCCAGTAAATGTTTTGGATCATGCGCCAATAACTAAAATAAAAACACAGGGTAATGAAATAAAAATGAGAAACTGACAAATTCCCACCTATCTGTTGAAAAAAGATAAATCTAAAGACTGGTAGTGGAGATTATTCAGGAGCAACTCGAGGATAGAAGATGACTTCTGAAAAAAATGAAAAAGCTAGGGAGTGGGATAAAGTTAAGATGGAGTTTAAAAATAGGGTGAAGATAAAAGAAGGGGAGCCATAGTTAAGAAATAAAAATTAGGTGGACTGATGGATAAAGTATTGCAGAATATGGGAATCTCGCAGAACAAGAGGATCAGCTGCAGAATGCTAATCAGAAAATAAGGGATTACCTTGATAATATACATGAGTTTAGAAAGATTGCTGTTAAGCAACTGTTTTTTGACGATGCTAGAGCACAAAAACTTTTAGTCTAACGACTCTGGCAACCGAAGGAGAAAGGGCTTGTCATCAAGCTTAGGGAACCTATAACTAGGGAGGTAAGAAGACCCTGTAGAGGTATTAGAAATATTTTGGCAAGTGTATGAAAGTCCTGTATAAAGCAGAGAAATATGGAAATCAAAAAAATGTACAGTTGTAAATGTTGGTATTAAATATGCCAAGGTTAGAGGTAGATGAGGCTCAATTACTAACGGTTAAGACAGGAAGAGATGAGATAAAAATTGTGATGTATAACCAATCTACAGGAAAGTCCTCAGGAAGTTTGGAAGCTAGGAGGGAGAAAACTGAGATTTGGAAGGTTTTGTTTAACAGTATTTTTAGAGAAGTATCATTATCTTGGAAGAAAGCAGTGGTACCTGTAGTACTTAGTGTAAAGATCCATCAGATCCAGCTTCATACAGGCCTTTTTCAATACTAAACCATGATAACGTGTTCATGTCTATAATGGCTAAAAGAATGGCAAAGGTAATGCCAAAATTAATAGATATGGATCAGTGTGATTTTTTTGGAGGGGAGGCAAAAATTTGACAATCTTAACAAAACATTGATGATCCTGAGAGAAGCATAATGTATTAAAAAAAATACCACTGGTGTTGGTGAGTCTTGATGCAGAGAAAACATTTGACAGAATAAGCTGCGACTTTTTGAGCAGGACGATAGAAGCCTTTGCAGTTGCTGAAGAAATTATAAGGTTGATTAGGAGTATATATGAGAGATCAAAGGTGAGGCTGGGTCCTCTGACTATTTCTGCTTGAGCAGAGGAATGAGCAGAGGTGTCCTCCTTTCCCCTTTATTTGTATGATATTTAGAACCATTGGCAAAGAAAATAAGGGAGTCAGACATTTAAGTATATAATTGGTATGGTAGTCAAAAGCTGGCTCTATTTGCAGATATTTTATACCTAATAAAACCCGAAAGAGACATTACAATGTTGTGGAACAGCGACAGTTTTAAGTCTTTTCAGAATACAAAATTAATAAAAGGCAATAGCGGTAAATTATGTATCCACACATGAATTGGTTCGGCAATGTCCATATTTGTGGGGGCATGATAAAATGAGGTATTTGGAGTAGGGATTAAAAATTATCCTGGTGTGGGAGCTAATGATATGTGGGAAGAAACTAAAAAGATTATACAAAAACTGAAAAAAATGGAAGCTTTTTTTGTATGGCTGTTGGTAGTAAGACACAAACAGTTAAAATGTTTTTAGTCCCATTAGTCTTATACACAGGTCAGGCACATTCTTATCCACTAGAGACACTGTGGATAGCAATAAAGATCTGAAGGACTTTATCTGGGAGGGGAAGATGGCAAGAGTCATGTGGAATAAGATGATTCTTCCAGTATAAGTGTGTATTGGGATTACCCAATTTGAAGGGGGTTTTCAGAGTTACACAGTTGAGGCCTGTGTACATGGCACAAGCAGAATGCTAATTCAAAGTCAAAAGGGGTGATGAAACGGGAGGAAGCTCAAGAAGTAAGGAGAGACTGGGAGTTTGGATGCAGGCCTTTAAGGAGAATAACAATAACCATGCAGAATATTTTATCTGTAAAGTAGCAGAAAGTACTTTAAGAACTAAGTCAACATGGGAATGGAGAAAGGAGATTCTGCTGATAGGGATGACTGCAGTTATGGATATAGACAATAGGGAAGAGGGGGGCTGGAATTGGAGAAAACTGAAAAAGGAGGCAAGTTATTGGGAGCAAATAACTAGAGGGGAACAGATGATAGAATGGGAAGACACCGAGAATTTATTTGGACTGCTGGTTAGAGATTGCCTTCCCTGTTATGAATTGATGTCAGTATAGTCTGAGAAAAATGGGGGAGGGAGTTTCTAAACGAAAGATCAGCACTTGTAGAATTTTTAGTAGAATCTAGAACAGAACAAGCCATTAAAATAATTAGTAGAGCATATAAAATGTTGTACAGTAAGTATAAGAATTAATCAGAGGAGGTTGGAAAGGATTGGGAAGAGAGATTAGATAAGGAATTCACAAAGGGACAGATATATGTATGTCTCCCAAGTATGCAACAAAATCTAGAAGATTTAGGATTTTTGCTAGATATTTTTATACCCTAAGTAGACTCCAGAGAATTTTTCCTCTGGTAGACAAATGATGGAGGTGTGATGGAGAAGAAAAGGTAATTAGGAACATATTTCTGGGAGTGCAGTGAGTTGGCGGACTTTAACAGTTCCCTGCAGGATGCACTGTTGGAGATGCAGGGTGGACTGATTGGTGTGATGAGGGAGATTTTTCTGAGCTATGATGCGGAATCGAATTGCCTAGACATGGAAAGGCCTTGGTGTGTAATTATGGTGGCTCCAAAAAAATCAATTACTAGAAAATCAAAATCTAAACTAACTACTAGAAATAGTGACTATAGTAACGGAGATAAAACAACTGGAATTGAAATCTTTAGAAAAGGGTAGGAGCAAACTGCATAAGAAAAAATGGGAATTTTGGGAACAAGACGCACATGGCAGGAATGAGGTTTAAAAGAAGGCAGGACTTAAATAAGCTATGTAGTAATGTTTGATTGAAAATGGGAATATTATAAGTGCTGCAGTATTAACCATTGGATTATCTATGTTGTGGTAGCCCTCAGTCTGTCCGAATACTGGAGTCAAGATGTTCTTTGTGTTTCACTGTTGCAGTCATTACGTTTGGGTAATCTGCTGGCAGGTTGCCCTCAGTTGGCCTGAATTCCAAAGTCTTGGGTTCTGCGTCGGTTGCTGTCTCCTCTTCCATGACGTCAGGTCGTCACGGGTATAAAACAAACAGCGGACGCCATTTTCTTTAGTCTTTCTTGCCACGCGGTGCCCGAAGCAGAAGCATTTCACAAGTGCCGGTCGGCCAACTCCTGAAATATTCGAGTTTGAGTTTCAGAACCGAAGTCTTCACTAAAGCTAAGTACCCCGTTGGGGAAACTTTTTTTTTCTTGCTCCATACCGATGTCAGAAAAAGTTAATTGTATTACTTGTGGGAAGCAAATACCTCATAAGGATTTCCATTTATAATGTATTCCTTGCCTAGGCCCTGATCACTGGCTGTCGGTTTTGTGCTAGATTTAACCAACGCACTATTAAGTGTCCATATAGTTTTGCCACTAAGTATTTTGGAAACAGATTTAACTACCCAGAAATGTCGGATAGCAATCCGACTACTGGAGTTCATAAAAATGCCAAGAAAAGGACAGAGACGGTCTAGATCCAAAACAGACGACGGAGCTTCTCCTAAGCTAGTCGCCGGTACTCAGTAAGGTGCTTTCGCAGCCCCTGATACCCGCTACTTTTTAGTTGCAGGCCCCTACCGACACCCATGTGGAGTCTGGCATGCCGCGAGATACTCAAAGTATTGGACCCACGGATGGTTCCGGAGCCGCTGAGCAGGCACCGGCTTCTGAGGGTGTATTCAGGCCTGAAATTTTTATATCATACCGACGACAGCTGCAAAACCAAAGACAAAATAACTTCTAAAACTAAAAAAAATGACACATAAGCCACCTGCACAGGCCTCTATGCCTAAAAAACAGATGATCAAAATGGCTGAAGACCTAATTACCTTGATCAGGGGATGTTATGTAGTCCAATCTCGCCTACATTCTTACTCGCGGGTTCAGAGCAGAATATCTGCTCAGACTCTGCCAACTTTTATTTACTAGCTCGAAGTCTGTCATTGGCTGGGCCAAGCAGGTATCCCATGCTGCACTGCCCCATAACCCCAGATCTCGTTTGCCGCTCGTGTAGCTAGGGTGTGGTCTCACTTGGCTGTGACTAAGTACCTTCGTTTTTCAATTTCTCTTGAGAAATGTGCTAGTTCAACCACAAAAGCTATTTTAATAGCTATTCTTCTTGTTGCTTGTTTGTAGTGTTTTTTTGTTCGTGTAGTTGGTATCCCTAACTGATGTTCATCGTGTTTCACTGTTGCAGTCATCACTGTAGGGTTCTCCCCTGCCAGCAGGCAGTCCTCGACACTCTAACATCTACATTTTTATGGTAAGTGTACACAACTGTACTTTCTGGTGGGCTAGGCCCATTTTACTTAGAGGACCTAGTCCTCCTTTCTGTGTGTAGTGCTCCGTTCCTTTTGTGGAAGACTTCTGTTAGTGTATATTTGGATAAACATGTTCCGCTTAATATTTAGTGTGTTGTGAGTTAGTAAAGAACTGTTTTACTTGGAGGTGCTTTGGTTGCCTTGTGTAGTCTGATCAGAAGTTTTCCCACCTTTACTGTTTTTTCCGGCTAGGTTGTTTTCAGTGGTCTGCTTGTGTAAGATGTCTAAGGATCAGAAGGAACATAAACCTTATGGTTTTAAAAAAAAATGTTTCAAGTGTAGTTACAAAATGTCCATTACGGATGGGGATTCTGTATGTGTTTACTGCCTAGGAGCTATTCATTTGCAAGAGTCTTGTAGCTTCTGTCACTCCTCCAGTCCGAGGGTGCTTCAGGAGAGGAAAAATAAACTAATATTGAAGGGACTCCTAAAACCTTCGTTTGAGGAGTCTTTAGACTCTACTTCTAGTTCTCAGTCCAAGTCTAAAGCTTTGAAGGCGAAGAAGAGTCTGTCTCCTCAGAGCCCCCGGAGAAAATTTCTAAACTTGACTCTACCTCTTCAGCTCCTCTGGGCCACAGGAGGTATCTGTAGTACTGGAATCGGCGTCGGCTCCTATTTTACTGAACCCATTTGGAGCCGGTTGCCCAGTGTTAGGCATGGTTCTTCTGAGAGGAGATCCCAATCTCCCTCCCTGTCCTACAAATCCTCCAGGCTTTCTGATTTGGATGTCGATAGGGTGGTACAGAGGCTCCTGCAGTCGCCGGTGTTGGCAAAATTATTCTCTGCTCCGACCCAGTCAGCTCCGGAGCCTGTCCCGATGCTTGTGTCGATGGTTCCTCCTCTGAGCACTTCCTTGTCTTCAGAGCCAGAGTGCTCCGCTCAGAGTGATGTTCCTGCACCGGCTCTGATGCCCCTCAAGGGTTTATCAGTGTGGACGTCTGCTCCGTCCACAGGGTTCGGCACTCTGGTTTCCTCAGTCGGGCCCGAGGGGGACACTTCGGGATACCTGTCGGTTCTGAGCCTCCCTCTCTGCGCATCGGCTCGGGGGACCCCGACCCCGGTCACGGCCTCTGAGGCCGGTCGGTCCTCGGATTCGGGGAGCGCACTGGCCAGATCGTCAATTACATAATCCAGATTGTTCATTCCGTCCCCTTCCACCCCAGCTAGAGCCTCTGATGTCTCCCTATCTGTAGATGGCGGAGCCCAAAGGTTTGGGGATACCCCCATGAGCGGTCCCCAACTTTGAGGGCTCCTCAGAGTCCTTGCCTGAAGAGCCCCCTAGAAAGAAGTCGTGCAAGAGGAAGCACATAGACTCCCAGGATGAGTCTCTCACTTCTGATACTGACCTCGAGGAGTCGGAGGCGTCCCCCAAGTCGTCCTCTGACATCTTTCTCTGACATCTTGGAGATATTGAGACAGAGAGGCGACTGGCCGTCCAAAGCCCCCTCTGAGGAGGAGTCTGTATTCCTCAAGGCCTTTGGTGCTCAACCCTCTGCCTCCTGGGTGTCTCCACCCTTTGAGCTCTTGGATTTAATTTGGTGAAGGGTGTGGGAGAATCCTGTTTCGGTGGAACCCGTACCCTGAAGGCCCAATAAGTTTCTTTCTGCCCCCCCCCCAGGGGAAAGTTCCTGTCCAAAGGGGTTTCTGTAGATGCCATGGTGGTGGCAGCTGCCACACAGCAGGAAGTAGCAGAGTCTTCTTCCTCCGTCCATCCTCTTAACAAGGAGCTAGGAGCATGGACCGGTACGGAAAGTGTACCCTCTTGTCAGCGACCTTCACCCTATGGTCACTGAACTACCTCTGTCATTTTACTGTGCTCCAGAGAGATCTCCATAAGGAGTTAGGAGATACCCTAGCGGGTAACGTACCTGAAGCAATGGCGTACATGGTTAACGCCCAGGTGTCTACCCTCAGTTCTGTTAACTCGTCCATGAGGCTCATATATGCAGCCGAGGGAGTGAGTAGGGCAGCCAGTTCAGGAGTAGCCCTCAGGAGGCAAGCCTGGATGTGCCTGTGTCATTTTGCAGAGGCCTTCAGGTCTTCCTTCTCTGACTCTCCTTTTGATGGGTCCTCGCTCTTTGGGACCAAAGTGAAAGACACCCACACCAGATGTGAGCAAGAGGGAAAGACCCCAAGGCTGAGAGGGGAGGGAAGATGTGGTTCAAGAAATCGCAGAAGTTTTTCACGGCTGCACAAGGTGAATCCCCCTCCAGATACAGAGGAGGGGGAGGTTATTCGGGAAGATGCCGCCCTAGAGGCAGAGGAGGCCCCCGCAACTCGGGAGACTGTGATTCCTTTTGCAGTTCTTCCTACAATCGTTCCTGATGTGTTGCCCGAATGCTATTCCGGAGCCAGTCGGGGGCTGCATATTGTTGTACCCGGAAGCCTGGGAAAGCATCACCCAGGATCAGTGGGTATTACGAATAGTTTCCGGAGGTTACGCCATCCCCTTTTCATCAGACCCCCCTCCAGTCAGGAGAATCCCGGACGTTTCACCCAGTCAAAGGGATCACGCAGCATTAGAGGTTTCAAAGCTGCTAAAGAAGGCAGTCATCCAACCTGTCCCCTCAGACTAAATCGGATTAGGGACTTACTCAAGACTCTCTTTGGTGCCGAAAAGAACAGGGGACCTGAGACCCATTCTAGATCTCAGCAGATTAAACCACTACATTCTGAAGTCCAAGTTCCGAATGGTCACCCTTCAGTCCTTTATTCCATTGCCGGAAAAAGAAGTATGGATGTGCTCCATCGACCTCAAGGGTGCTTACTATCATATCAAAATGGACGGGGCATCTAGGAGTCACCTACACTTCGGGCTGGGAGCCAGTCATTTTCAGTTTCGTGCCCTGCTCTTTGGTCTCACCACAGCCACCAGGGTGTTCACCAAGTGTTTGGCGGTGGTGACAGCTCACTTGAGACGTCAAGGATTCCGTGTTTCTGTACCTGGGCGACTGGCTCCTCACTGCCCCCACCAGGCATCTACTCATCCGAGCCAGGGACACTACCATTACCCTCTGTCAACGACTAGGAATAACATTAAACTGGGAAAAATCTGCCTTGCTGCCCTCATAGCGTGTCACGTTTATAGGCGCAGAGCTAGACACCGTTCAAATGCGGGCCTTCTTGCCGCACAACAAGATCAGAGTATTACAAAATCAGGTTCACGCTTTATTACCCCTCAGGAAAGTACAGGCGAGATGGGTTCTTCAACTTCTGGGCACCATGGCAGCTACCATTATGTTAGTGCCTCTAGCGAGATTACACATGAGGCTTCTTCAATGGCTTGTCTTTGCCGAATGGTCTCTCCAAAAACTCCCCCTTTCCCAACAGATCCTACTTGCGGACTGATGCAAACAGGATTCCGGTTGGTGGTTGTGCTCCACCAATCTGGACGAGGGGAAACCATTTGTTCCTCCGTCACCTGTCGCCACGATGACCACGAACGCCTCCCAGATGGGGGGGGGCATTATCTTGGCAGGACGGTCCAAGGCACGTGGCAGGATCACGAGGTACATCTGCACATCAATTCTTAGAGATGAGAGCGGTGTTACTGGCGTTGCGGGCACTTCAGAGCTCTCTTCCTCTGGGGACGATTGCAATACACTCTGACAACATGTCCGTTGTGTGGTATCTAAACAAACAAGGAGGAACCAGATTTTTACCCCCTGTGCAGAGAGGCCATGTGAGTGTGGCAGTGGGCAGTGTCTTCCCAACATTTTCTAGTGGCAACGCACATTCTGGGGAAGGCCAGTGTGATAGCAGACAGGCTGAGCAGAGCTATTCTGATGCCTTATGAGTGGTCCCTGAACCGTCTGGTTGCGGAACAGATTTTCAGCAGGTGGGGTCAGCCTTGCTGCGATCTTTTTGCCAATCCCCTCAATGCCAAATGCAGCAACTACTTCACCCTGATCCCCCATAGGGGGAGTCGCCCAGGGACGCTCTAGTCCACTATTGGCCCTCCGGTCTGCTGTATGCTTTCCCCTCTGTTACCAAGAGTGATTCAGAAGGCCATATCCTTGGGAAGCAAGATGATTCTAATTGCCCCACACTGGCCTCGCCAGGTCTGGTTCTCCTTTCTCCATCCATTCGCTGTGGACAGTCCTTGGATTCTGGACCCAGTACCAGACCTACTGAGACACATGTCGGGGCACATCCATCCCTCCCTGCAGACCCTCAGTTTGACAGCCTGGCTACTCCACTTCCGTCATTAGTCAGACTTCGTTTTTCACCTGAGGTGGTGCACATTTTATCCTCTTCTCCTAAGTCTTCGACTAGGAAGATTTATTCTAGCAAATGGAAAAGATTATCTGTTTGGGCTCATGCCCAAGGAATTGACCCTTACACAGCCCCAATTGCTGCTGTTTTGGATTTTTTGTCCATGCTCTTTCAGCAGGGCTCTGCGCCTGCCACCATTAAAGTCCAGCTGGCGGCTATTTCAAACTTTCATACCTCCTATGAACCTTCCCTTATGGCTCATAAACTCTGTAAGGCCTTTCTAAAGGGCACCTTATTACTCCGGCCTCCTGTGTCAGAACCTATCATGCCCTGGGATCTAAACTTTGTTTTGCAAGCCCTTACTTCTCCACCTTTCGAGCCGGCTGCCACCTGTGAATTAAAGTTTTTGTCCTGGAAGACAGCCTTTCTAATAGCCATCACATCAGCCAGACAGGTGTCAGAGATTCAAGCTCTCCATCAAACCCCCGTATTTAATTTTTCATAGGGACAGAGTTTCTCTTAGGCCTAATCCGTCCTTCCTTCCCATGGTAACATCTACTGTGAATCTGTATATTGAGCTGCGAGTGTTCTTCCCTCAATTCTCGAACAAGGCAGAGTGTAGATTTCATCAACTGGATGTGCACAGACAATTACGATTCTATCTACACAGAACCAAACACCTACGAAAATCTGACCAGTTGTTTGTTTCTTTTTCAGAAAATAGAGTGGGTTCCCCTATTTCCAAGGTTACCATTTCCAGATGGATTTTGAATTGTATTTCCTTTATTTATTCTTCAGCGGGAAAAAAATCTACCATTCCCCGTCAAGGCTCACTCTACTAGGGCTGTTTCTGCATCTATGGCATACCATGCCAGACTATCTTTGGATGATATTTGTGCAGCAGCCACATGGGCTTCCCCGCACACCTTTATTACTCATTACAAACTGGACGTGGCTTCTAGGGGCCGAGCTTCCTTTGGTTCCACAGTCCTCAGGAGTATCTTCCTTTGAGCCTCCCAGGATAGAGGTGCTGGGGATGCTGTTCTGCGAGTAAGAATGTAGGCGAGATTGGACTACATAACATCAAGAAGTTATGTACTCACCATAACGTTCTATGTTATGTAGTCCATCTTGTCTCACATTCTTACGTACCCTCCCACCTGCCCCCTTCCTGGAGGATCTGGAGGTTGGGATTGGTGCTAGAGTACCCTTCAATTGTAGTTTGTTTTTTCTTATTCCCTTTGATAGTGTTCTACCTTATTGGATTGTTATGCATGAGGTGTGATTGTTGGATTCGCAGCAAACTAGATCTGGGGTTATGGAGCAGTGCAACATGGGTACCTGCTTGGCCCAGCCAATGAGAGACTTCGAGCTATTAAATAAAAGTTGGCCGAGTGAACCTGCGAGTAAGAATGTGAGGCAAGATGGACTACATACATTGAATGTTATGGTGAGTACATAACTTCTTGTTCCTATCCCCCTCTAGATAAGAGGCCTAGGCAAGACACTGATTATGAATCTTCAGATCAGGTTTTTAATTCTTCTGATTCCTCGAATTATCAATTCCTCCCTATGAGGATTTTGATGCAGAGGAGTCTATACCATCTGCATCACCTCCTGAGGATTATTCATTTGGAGAAACTTTGCATATTTTGAGGGAGCATTTTCACTGGGAGAGTCAAGATTTCTCAGAATCAAAAAAGGCTCAGGGATTTCCTTCTCCCTCAGCACAGGCCTTTAGCCATACCCCCTGTTTTAGACATTGTGGATGATGTGTTTTCTGAGTCAAGCTTGACTCCTGACTTCTTACCTCTGGCTCCCAGCAAGCCTGACAGATATTACAGGGTCCCTGACTCACAAATTTTTATTTAGAAACCCTGCTGCTGATCCTGAAACTATTTTACAGGGTCCAAAGGGAGTTAAGGCCTCAACAGCAAAAAATCCTACCCCCTGTGATAGAGATTCAAGGGCACTGGATAGATGGGGAAAAAATGTTTATACATCTGCAAACTTGGCATTTAGGGCCTTAAACTACCAGTTTCATATGCTCAACTACCAACAACATGTTATGGGATTGCTGAAACAGAAAATGATGATTTCTGAATGTGCAGAAAATAAAGAATTGCAGGAATTATTGCATGCAGCTGAACAGGTTGGAAAGCATACTTTGCAATGTGGTTTTGATTCTTTAGAGGCCTCCTGCATGGCCGCAGTTACTGGATCTGTGATTAGGAGGCATGCCTGGCTAAAGGAACAAAATTTGCCTGATCGCGTTAAAGCTAAATTACCAGATGCACCTTTACAGCATGATACTCTGTTTGGTATTAAGGCAGAAGAGGTTTTAAAGAAAATGGAAGACAAAGCTAAGTCTCTGCAAACTGTAAAAGACTTCTTACAAGTGCAGCCACCAAGATTCAGTAGACATTGGCCTACAAATAAATTGGTCCTTTCCTGTGTTGGACAGAGCTCAAAGGGGCAAATCCAGATGCCCTAAGGGTTCCAGATATCAGGCACAAGATTCATACAGGTCAAAGCAATGGGGTGCTTCTGCCACCAAATCTGGAGGAGATAAAGCGCAAACCTACAGAAAACAGTCCCAATGACTTCCCTCGGCCTTCACCAAGCACTTATCTTTTTGCAGCACCCTTAGGGGGAAAATTAGCACTTTTTGCTCAAAATTGGCAGTTAACCCAAGACAAGTGGGTGCTAAACATAGTATCACAGGGATACAGATCCCATTCCCATACTCTGCCAATGGCAGACGGTTGGCCAGATATGCCAAAAAATCAATGGGCAGCGGCACAGAAACAGGTTACGTCACTCATGGATATGGGGGCCATTCAGCCAGTACCAGAACAGGAAAAAGGACAAGGTTTTTACTCGACTGTTCTTGGTACCCATAAAGGACAAGGCCTGGCAGCCAATACTGGATTTATCGATTTTGAACACATACCTAGACATTCCAAAATTCAAAATGCTGACTTTGCAGCAGCTCCTACTGGGCAAGAATGCTTGGCTGGTGACATTAGACCATGTCCCAATAAGGCAGTCGTGTTGAAGATACCTCCATTTCAAGGCTGGCTTTATGCATTACCAATTCTCTGCACTGCCCTTTGGCTTTTCTAGTGCGCCCAGGGTCTTTACAAAGTGCCTGGCACCAGTAATTGCATTTTGCAGACAAAGAAGTATTCAAATATATCCTTACTTGGACGACTGTCTCATTCAAGCAGAGAACAAGGACATTCTTCAACACCTGGCGTTTGTGGAAAGGCTTCTCACATGCCTAGGGTACACAGTAAATGAAAAGAAATCACAACTGGTAGATAACATTCCTGGGTGCAAGCTTGAATACAACTGCCCAGATGGCTTTCCTCATGCCAGACAAGCAAAGGCAACTGACTACTTCAAACTGATGGCAACAAAAACCCAGTTATCTGCAAGACCAATTCTGCAGGCTTTGGGCTTTATGGCATCCTGCATCCTACTGATTCCATATGCAAGACTGCATATGAGGAAACTTCAGTGGTACCTAAAAAGTTTATGGAGTCAACATTGTCACAGTTTGGAAACAATGATTCCTCTCATTCCCTGCCTACAACAGGAGTTTCTATGGCGGGCAAAGGCATGTCACCAAAATATGGGATGACCCTTCACTCTACCCCCTACCAGCCAAATCTTAGCAGACGCATCAGATTATGCCTGGGGGCCCACATAGCGGGAAGATGCATTGAGAGCATATGGACCCCAAAACAAATGCATCTACATATCAACCAGAAAGAGATGCTAGCTGTTTAAAATGCCCTCACAGCCTTCAAGACTTACTTCATCCAGGACAACTACTGATAAAGATGGACAACACCATGGTCATGTGGTATATAAACAAGCAGGGGGGCACACACTCATACCCCCTTTGCAGATTAGCCATGGCACTGTGGGACACAGCTTTGACTTACCAAATACATCTTCAAGCTCAGTTCCTGCCAGGAAAGCAAAATTCTCTGGCAGACGATTTAAGCAGAAACCTTATGGATCCTCACGAGTGGAAACTAGATCCACAAGTCTTCAGCATGATAACAAAGAAATGGGGGAGCCCAAACATAGATCTATTTGCCTCCCTTCAAAATTATCATTTGAAAAGATTCTGCACAAGGACTTATCACAGACAAGCATGGAAAGTGGACGCCCTGTCCTTCAGTTGGAAAAACCTATCAGTTTACGCCTTTCCTCCACTGCGTCTTCTTCCCAAGGTCCTCCTAAAAGTCAGACGAGAAACCAAAGATGATACTAATTGCCCCGGACTGGCCCCGCCAATACTGGTACCCAATCCTAAGGAACTTGTCTCAATACCCAGCTTGGACCTTACCTCAAAGACCTTGACTACTGTCCCGGCAAAACAATCAGATCCTGCCCAATCAACTCCAGACACTGAACCTGGCAGCATGGCTGATCATGTAGTTATACAAACAACACCTCTCAGTAAAGCTGTGATGGATGTCATTTTGGAAGCCAGAAGGCCTAGTACTTGAAAATCATATGCTGATAAATGGAAGATATTCTGTGCTTGGAATAGAGCACAAGGAACTGATGCAGCAGAACCAAATGTTCCTTGGATATTACAATACTTGACTGAGATGCTTGACAAAGGCCTGTCTTTCTCATCAATTTAAAATCCATGCCTCTACCATTTTGGCTCATTACAATACAGAGCCACCAATCTTTTCTCATCCTTTACTAAAGCAGTATCTTAGATGAGCCAAAAATTTAAGGCCTCCTAGATCACCAATACCTGCATGGGACCTCAATTATGAGTTGGAAAAGCTCACCCTGCCTCCATTTGAACCAGCTACTACTGCTGATATAAAATTATTATCATGGAAAACCGCTCTGCTACTAGCAATTATTTCAGCAAGAAGAGTCTGAGCTACAGGCCCTCAAAGCTGTGGAGCCTTTTATCATATTTTACCCAGACATGGTGTCTGAGGACAAATCCAACATTTATGCCTAAGGTGGTTTCCACTATGGCTCTTAACCAAACTATTCATCTGCCAACCTTTTATCCAAATTTGCAGAACAAGGGGGAGAGAATTCTGCATTCCTTGGATGTACACAGACAGCTAAGATTCTGCTTGAGCAGGACTAAAGCTCTAAGAAAAACTGAGCAAATACTAGTGATATATGCTGCAGGATCAGAAGCAAGGACTATTTCAAAGTGGATAAGCCACTGCATTCGTTTCTGCTACTTACACCATGGTAAACCTGTGCCAAAGGGCATTAGGTCTCATTCCACCAGAGCTGCAGCTACTTCAGCAGCCTTTCTCAGAGGAGTACCAACCAAAGACATTCTAGAGGCTGCTACTTGGAGTTCTGTTCACACCTTTACAAAGCATTATCATTTATCTCTCTACTCTAGGGCAGGCTTTGCCACTGCAGTTCTGCAGGGCCTTATAGCCACACCTAATGCTGTTTAGCACCAGTCTCCCAACCATAGCTTTGGGATTCTACCCAAATGTAATGACTGCAACAGTGAAACACGAAGAACATAGTACAGTTGTGTAGACTTACCATAAATGTAGATGGAGTGTATTCACTGTTGCAGTCCGTTACCCGCCCGCCATCCCCCTTTCATTCTGGAGTTTATCTTTCCTTCTCTATTTTCTACAACCTATGTGGTGTATTTGCTTGTAGATGAAGGTAAAGTTTATACAGATGCATGTATATGTATATTTGCTACATTTTTAGGGGCACCTGACATCTGGGGCAAGAAAAACTAAAGAAAATGGCATTGGCTGCTTGTTTTATACCCCTGACGTCATGGAAGAGGAGACAGCAACCAACACAGGACCCAAGACTTTGGAATTCAGGCCGACTGAGGGCAACCTGCCATCAGATTACCCAAATGTAATGATTGCAACAGTGAATACACTCTAACATCTGCATTTATGGTAAGTGTATACAACTGTACTGTTTTGTGCGTTGGCTGCTGTCGCTTCCTGGGTGACGTCAGATCGTCCGAGCTATAAAGAAGAGCAGGTGACACCATTACCTCAGTCTTTCTTGCTGTGGAGCCCGTAGCAGAAGCAGTTTGCAACAGTGCCGGTTGGCCGTTTCCAGGTTTCGAACGTCAGCTATAAGGGTTCTCGACTGTCAGTTCCATATGTTAAAATATCAACAGCACACTTTGGAACTTTTGAAACAGCAAGTTTCTGCTTTATCAGATTTTGCCAACAATAAAGAGATAGCAGAATTACAGCACTCTTCAGCTCAGGTGGCTAAGCACTCCTTGCACTGTGGATTTGATGCCCTAGAAACTTCTAGCAGGGCAGCAGTGACAGGATCGGTCATCAGAAGAAATGCATGGTTGAAGGAACAATTCCCTGATAATGTCGAAGCTAAAGTCATGGATGCACCTCTTGACAAAGACCACTTGTTCAGACAGAAAACTGAAGAGGTACTTAAAATGATTAAGTCTGCATCGATTTTGCTTTGTCTTCAAAGATTTTCTTCAAGTACAACGTCCTAGGGAAATTTTCTGTCTAAACACTGGTCCTTTCTTGCACAAAACAGGCAGGCACCAGGCACAACCTGTAGGGATGGACCCACCAGGACTCCAACTCAGGGCCAGCAAACAACTAAACAGTGCCTCCCTCAAACACTAGAGCAGGGAATTCAAAAGCAACCCTGTATGGAAAAAAACTCTTGACTACCTTTCCCATCTTTGCCTGCCTCTACCACACTCAAAGCTAGGAGGAAGACTATCTCTATGCAGAGAAAATTTGAACTCTAGCACAAGATCAGTGGGTCTTAAAAATCATTGCTTAGGGGTACAAATTCAATTTCCAAGAACTGCCACCTCCAAGAGGGTACCCAGACTTATCTCCAAACCAGTGGGCAGAAACACTGAAACAAGTGCAAAACCTAATATCCCTAGGGGCAGTAGAAATTGTACCTCTAACAAGTTGCAAAAGGATTCTGTTCTAGACTATTCCTTGTTCCCAGGAAAGAGGGGACTTGGCGTCCCATGCTAGACCTATCCTTTCTCAATACTTTCTTGATAATCCCAAAATTCAGAATGCTTACCTTACAACAGCTCCTACCAATGCTGCCAAACAAAGCTTGGTTGGTCACCTTAGACCTAAAGGATGCTTACCTGCACATCCAAGTAAGGGAATCGTGCAGAAAATTCCAGCACTTCAGAGCAGGATCATTACACTTTCAATTCTCTGCTTTGCCCTTTGGCTTATCTACTGCTCCCAGGGTAGTCGCCAAATGTCTAGCTCCTGCCTTTGCCTTCTGCAGGCAAAACAATGTACAAATTTACGACTGTCTC
The DNA here is from genome assembly GCF_019279795.1 of Protopterus annectens. NCBI lineage: Eukaryota > Metazoa > Chordata > Ceratodontiformes > Protopteridae > Protopterus > Protopterus annectens. The sequence goes on along the minus strand of NC_056743.1, from coordinate 1,235,858,035 downwards.
ATCCAGGCAGACTGCAAGGAAATGCTCCTGCAGCACCTCATTTGTAAAAACCCTACTCGCCTCTCTGGGATTCACAATCAACGAAAGAAAATCAAAACAGTGTCCTACCAGGAAAATCTTATTCCTGGGAGCCTTACTGGACACACAACAGCAAATGGCCTTTCTGTCCCCAGAAAAGCAAAGTTTCCTACCAAAATACTTCACTACTCTGGCCTCCCAAACCCAGATTTCTGCCAGGAAATTCCTGCAAGCTCTAGGGTACATGGCCTCATGCATCCTCCTGGTACCTCTGGCCAGACTGCATATGAGGAAAATTCAGTGGTACCTAAAGAACCTATGATGTCAACACTCACAACTTCTGGACACCTCCCTGCCTGTGATGCCTTGCATGAGATCTGAGTTCCTCTGCTGGGCCTAGGCCTGTGCTCCGAACAAGGGACTTCCATTCACCCTCCGTCCATCAGAGCAGACCATAACTACAGATGCTTCGGACATAGCCTGGGGTGCCCACCTAGAAGGCATTTGCACTCGGTCCCTGAGACGCACAAAAACTACCCTTGCACATCAATCTAAAGGAAATAGCAGTGCAAAACTGACATCCTTCAAACCCTACCTCAAACCAGGGGTTTTCCTCATAAAAACAGACAACACCACAGTCATGTTGTACATCAGCAAACAGGGAGGGACTCTATCTTACCCACTATGCAGACTAGCCATGAACCTGTGGCTAACAGCCTCATCCATGGGACTACATATTGTAGCCCAATACCTACTGGGTGTCAACACTGCCCTAGCAGACCACCTAAGCAGAAACCTGCTGGACCCACATGAATGGCAAATAGACTTTTTTCTGCAAATTACCTACACATGAGGGACCTCCCAGGTGGACCTCTTTGCCTGTCATCTAAATCACCAAGTACAGACATTCTGCACCAGGGAGTACCATCACCTGGCCTGGAAGGTCAATGCCCTGACCTTCCCTTGGAATAACCTCTTTTTTGTATGGATTTCCACCTCTTCCTCTCCTTCCAAAAAGTATTAATCAAGATAAGGGAGGAAAAACCATGAGCAATATTCATTACCCCAGATAGGCTATGCAGCAATGGGTACCAATACTGTCTGGGCCAATCTCACCAGCCCCCCTGGCAGCTACCTTTGCTCACCTGCTATCCCGGGGGGGGGGGCAATGCTGCACCTAGAGTCCTAGACCTTCAGGCACTCAAACTCTCTGCATGGCTTATTCTACCATAACCAACAAGGAATCTGTGCTAAGCAAGCAAGTCCTTGACATCATCACAGAAGCCAGAAGGAGCCAATCCAAGCGGGCAGGCAGACATCTGCCCTCCATTCCTATTCTATATTGTCTTGCTGAGCTTAACAAGGGTCTCTCCTCCCTCCATTAAGATCCATGCCTCTGCCATCTTGGCACACTGACACAACAGCCATTGTTCTCCCACCCCCTTATCAAACAATTCCTTAGAGGAGCTTCTAATATCAGGCCTCCCGGAAGACAGCCCACCCCAGTCTGGGACCTGAACTATGTTTTAGAAAAGCTTACTCTGCCTCCCTTTAAGCCTGCAGCATCCTCAGAATTAAAATACTCTTTTGGAACACTGCCTTGCTCCTGGCTATTACTTCAGCCAGGAGAGTGTCAGAGCTTCAAGTTTTAATGACCATTGAACTATTTATCTTCCATGCAGACAGGGTCTCCCTGAGAACCAGTCCCTCCATGCCAAAGGTGGTTTCGGATCTTGCTTTCAACCAGGCCATCCACTTGCCCACCTTCTTCCGTAACCCTCAGAATAAGGGCAAAAGGATACTGCATTCTTTGGATGTGCACAGGCAACTCAGATTTTATCTGGATCGTACAAAGACATTCAGGAAAACTGACCAACTCTTGGTCAGCTTTAAAACTGGGGCACAGGGGAAACCTATATCTAAAGAGATCATTTCCAAATGGGATAGCACACTGCTTCCATTTTTGCTACTGTCTGCATGGAAAACCATCCCCTAGGACCATCAGAACCCATTCCACTAGGGCAACCTCTACTTCCACAGCATTCCTTAGTGGGATACCCACCAAGGACATCCTGGAAGCTGCCACATGGACAGTCCACACCTTCACCAAACATTACCATCTGAATCTAGTCTCAAAAGCTAGGGCTGGGTTTGCCTCTGCAGTTTTGCAGGGCATGCTCACCCAATCTTAAGTTTCTATCAACCTTCCACCCTTCTACTCAGCTTTGGGAATCTTCCCAATGGTAAATACTGCAGCAGTGAAACATGAAGAACATAGTACAGTTGTGTACACTTACCAGAAATGTAGATGTTCAGTGTATTCACTGCTGCAGTCCCTCCTTCCCCCTGATATCTGCTGTCCTTAGAGACACATTTTTCTATGGGGGTCTCTGACCCCAGGACTACTTTATTAAATATGGACTTTGGTTAAGGCAAGAAAAATTGAGGTAATGGTGTTGCCTGCTCTCCTTTATAGCTCGGACGACCTGACCACCCAGCAAGCGACAGCCGACGCACGAAACCTTGACTGTGGTATTCGGACCGACTGAGGGCTACCACAGCATGGGTAACCCAATGGTTAATACTGCAGCAGTGAATACGCTCGAACATCTACATTTATGGTAAGTGTACACAACTGTACTATGTATAATGTTCACAACTGGGAGCGTGTCAGTATGATGTAAAATGCTTGCAGCTAGGATTGTGTAGGTGTGGTTTATGTAATTGCCAGATTGCCTGTCATAAGTGATGGTGTAATGTTTCCTGTTGAAAAAAGGCAGGAATAAATTATGTAATACTGCTTAGGTTATATGATGTATACCAATATATGTGGAGTATGTTTGTAAATGTGAAGTTAATGCAGTTTGTTTACTTTTATATAAATGTAAATTTGCCTGTGTCACAAGTGATAATTCAATAAAGGGGTTTAAAAACAAAAAACTGAAAACGTACTTTCCACATATACTCATAGGTTCATATGTAAATTCTCGACTCTGTCGGTAGACTAGTACAAGCTTAGACAGTAACCAGAGTTCAGGATCTAGGCCTGTACCTTGTATCTGTGAGGTAAAGACCTTAATCATAATGCCAACCCCAGATTATTTCTGTGAAAATCCAGCAGCAGCACTAAAATTGAAGCAGTTCCTCTATTACTGGGGGTCCTAACAGACGGTCAACTGTAATTTGACCAGCACGTCCACCAAGGCATTAAAAAACACAGAAGAAAACTTGTTTGCTACAGGCCTAAGCAGTGTCTCACAGATGATGCTAGAAAGTCCATTACTAGGTCATGCCTACTCATCTTTTCTGTATGTATCTACCGTTCTTACTTGTCTTAACAAAACTTAAAAAAATGAAATTAGAAACATGCCATAACAAGTAAATTTGCTGCAAATTCCCCACATAAAGCCCAAATCTGAACAACCTTAACAGAGCTAAACTGGCTAGAATTACCCAATTACTTATTCTATTTACAATTAGTCACAGAATACAAACTTATCTGTATGCCAGAAAAATTCCCTACACTGCAAAACATACTGCAAAATGACTTTTGTACCAGAGACCTGCACTACAACAAAAAATCATTCCTGCTTACCACTAATCCCATCATCAAGGCAGGGGATTCCTTGTACTCATCTGTATCTTAAAATTATGGAATTCTGTCCCCGTCAGGGTTTTGAAACTTACTAACTTAAACTGTTCCTAAACAACACCTGGCTTTGTACATGTTCCATGCCCAGATAAGCTAACCTAGATAACTATCACAACTGTATGTCTACTTCTCTCGGAGCATGATGCAACAGTTGGGAGAACCAGCTAGGTAATCCAAGCAAGTAACAGCAAAACCACTAGCTGCAAAACCGATCCCAAAGATAGGCACTGCACTTGAAGGTTGATGCCACAAATTATTTAAGCTTGTATAATGCCCAATACAGCTTTTCGTCTGCATACAACAGACTTCATCTGAATCTAAAATACACCAGTAAAGTGCTGCTTTTAAATGAATCTCCCCTAGTGTAAAAAGCCTACAATCAGGGGGCCTAGAAGTAAAAATATAATAGGATAGATTTCTAAAGAAATACGAGAACATTTGTATGGAAGATGTGAATTTAGTAGTAGGAACTCAGACTTTATTATTCCATAAGGCGCAATAACTAGATTCGACATTCTAGAAATTTTGTCTTACAGGAGCATGTGTATTTAAAATTAAAGCCATGACACACGTCCAGTAAGTATTTCAGATCATGCACCGATAAAGATGTTAGGTAATGAATCCTGTTTACCTGTTAAAAAGAGAAGAATTTAAGGAATTGATAGTGGAAATGACTCAAATTAGAGAAAATAGAACTTTCTTCAGAAGGGATAAATGGTGAGTGGAATAAAATGAAAATGGAGTTTAAAAATGAAGTATAAATAAAAGGAAAAGAAATATGTGAAATAAGTAATATGAATTATTTAGAGGGTTTGACCAATGTTAAAGTAAGAGGAATCTCACTGAACAAAAAGAGGAGCAACTGAAGGGAAAATAAGAGCATTTGGGTAAATGTGTTTTTCAAAGATTGCTGTTAAATATTTTCTTGACAACTCCAGATTACAAAACATTTTACGACTAGGGCTTGGGCAGCAAATTATAAAGGGTTGTCACCAATCTTAGGGAGCCTATGACAAGGAACAGTAATCAGAGATCCTGTAGAAGTATTGGAGATATTTGAGAGAGGTTATAAAAATCTGACTAAAGTTTGAGAATGTGGAAACCAAAAGACACAAGTGGAAGTATTTATGACAAGATTTGGGGAAAATGAAGGCTCAACGATTAGCAGAGAGAGAAAGCGGTGAGATAAAAGCAGTGTTTGTATAACCAACACGGAGGTCTTCTGGAACAAAATATACTCCTGTTGAAGTTGGGAGGGAAGAAAATGGTAATAATCTGGAAGGTTGTGTCTTCAAGTATCTTAAAAGGAAGAAGTGCAAATATCTCAGAAGAAAGCTGTGGTGTCTGTCATACCCAAAGGGAGTAAAGACCTTTGAAACCCAGCCTCAAATTAACTAATTTCATTTTTAAAGCATAATAATAGTGTTATGTATATTAGCTAAGATAATGACAAAAGTGTTGCTAAAATTGATAGCTATGTTTTGTGCAGTAGAGGCAAACATTTGACAACCGTAATAGAGCAGTGATGATCCAGAGGGAAACAGAATGCAAGAAAACACAGCTGTTGGTGAATTGTGATGCATAGAAAGCATTCAGTAGAGCCAACTTGAATTTCATGACCAGGGCAATGGTAACATTGCATTCCCTGATAGAATAACAGCATTAAGAGCATCTGTGACGGGTTGGAGGCAGGAATTAAGGTGGGAGTGTTACTGTCTGAGAACAAGGCAGGGGGTGTCCCTCTTCCCTTTTATTTGCTTTATAAGTTACAGGCATTGGCAAAGAAAATAGGGGATTCAGAAATTCAGTTATGTAACTGGTTTGGTAAGAATAAAGTCAGCTTTATATGTAGATTATTTTATACTTAAATACAGAAAAAGCCATCCTGATGGTGTGAAACATTTTAAGACCAATTAGTGTTTTTATGATACAAAATCAATGAAAATAAAAAACTATAGTGGTAAACTACTTTACACATGCGTGAACTGGTTCAGCAATACTCATGGTTATGGAGACGCAAGATGAAAATTTAGGAGTATGGATTAAAAAGGATTATGGCAGCTAAGGATGTGTGGGAAGAGACTAAAAAGATAATACAATAACGGAGAAATTGGAAGTTCTCTGTTGTCCACAGATATGTAATAAGATGCAAGCAGTCAACACATTTATTTTCTCTGGTTTTATGTACAGTTCAGACATATTTTTATCAATCACAGGATGATTTGTAGATTGTAATAGATAGTTGAACGAATTTTTTGGGAGGGGATGAGGGCAAGTTAAGTGGATTAAAGTTGATCCTTCCAGTAGAATAAGGTGGAATCGGATTACCTGATTTGAAGAAATACTAAAAGGTTATAAATCAAAGTGGAAAGGGATAATAATGAAATGAGGGAAGTTCAGTAAATAAGGAGTGTAGGATTTTGGATACAGGTCATTAAGGAGAATAGTAGATGTACAGAATATTATATTTATAAAAACAGCAGACAGTGTTCTAAGACCTAGCCAACACAGGAATGCGAAAGGAGATTTTGCCAATAGAGATGACTGCTAGTAGGGGTATGGAAAATAGACAAGAGGGGGCCAGAATTTACTGGAGAAAATTGGAAAGGAAGCGCAGTATTAGGAGCAAATTACTAGAGGGGGAAAGCTAATGGAGTTGAGGCTAAGTAGAAGTTTGAACTGCAGGATAGAAACTGCTTTCACTAGCAGGAATTGATAAAGTATGGACAAAGACAAAGGCGTAGGGGAGAGCTTAGTGAAAGATCAAATCGGGTAGAGTTTTTAGTTGTCTAGAAAAGAAGCTGCTGTTAAAGGGATAATTAATGAGACACAAAATTGTGGGATAGCTGTAAGAATCAGTGAGAGGAGGTTAGTAAAGATTTGTAAATTGCCTTTCCTGTCTCTTCCCAAGGAAGAATGTGAGGGTATCAGTTTAGCTTCCAAATACCCAACAAAGTCCTGAAAGTTTATATTTTTGCTTGCATAGATGTATTATACCCCAAGCCACATTCAGAAAATTTTTCCTCAGGTAGATACAAATGCTGGAGGTCTGGAAGAGAGGTAACTGGGAATATGATGTTTGGGAATGTGAATAGTTTACAATTTTTTTCTAAAAATTGCCTACAAAATAAATTGTTAGAAATGTTGATGGATCAAGTGGTTGTAACCGAAGAAATTGTTCTTTTGAGCTGTAACCATGATCTGAATTGCCTAGTCATATTAAGTCCTTACTAAGTGTAATGCCTTTGGCTACCAGAAAAACAATTACCAGAAAATGGAAATCTCTTCCAACTGTAACTGACTTTATGATGGAGATAAAAGAACTAGAATTTGGATCTTTAGAAAAGAAAAGGAGTGAGTTGCATAAAAAACAAAATTTGTTGGAACAATACGTGCAGAATAACTTTCAGGAATGAGGTTTAAAAGAACACAGAAATTGAGCATTTTACATATTGGAGTGAATGATGATTAACATGTACACAGCATGAAAATGAAATTGAAACCATCAGCTAATGTGTTTTTTTATTGTATTTGTACCTATGTCATTATGTAAACTGTGGTCTAAGAAAGATGTCAAAAAATTGCCACACGTTTTTTATTTGGAAATTGTTTTCCCAAGCTTGTACTATATTAAGAACACCCCACTGTAAATTGACATCAGTGAAGTGGGTACCTTCATAAACAACAAGCTCTTTTGCACCTCCATGTTTCAGTTATAGTCAGGAAATTATTCATCGGAAGTTGTTGATCTTCTTCCATTCCTCACTGATGGGTATGGTTCCGAACCCTCTGAACAGTCTGCCAAATACCAAGCTAGCGTACACCAAACTCTCGTTCCATGCTACTACCCACAATCCCCTTCATCCCATACCTCAGATCTCATTTGCCACGCAGCCGTATAGCAGCGTTTTCACTGAGCTCTCCAGCTAAGTAGTTTTGACTTGTATAAACTGTATTTCTCCAATAATTTTTCTACTAGTGTCTTTCTCATAGTCTGGCTCTACCCACAGGTATTTATTTTTTTACCATTGTTGGTATTTTCTTGCCTTTCCTTACTTTTTACCACCCTCGTGGTAACTCTTCATACCATTGCTGGTAGTCTTCTCTCCTTTTGTCTGAGTGAGTGCTAGTATGTCAGAGAAAAAGGGTACTTCAGGTATTAAACACTACACGTCATGCAGTGGTAAATTACCGAACAGCGACTTGCATTTTAAATACATTTTTTGTTTGGGCGTTTCGCACCTTTGTTAGACTCCCCCATGTAATATTTGTACGAGTTTTAGTCAATGGACATTGAATGAACGGCACAACAAATTGATTCTGAAAGGATTGCTTTCCTCTCCTTTCTCGGAGGCCATTTCTGCAGAGGTCTCAACCCCTGCAGTCAAGGACAAGAAGTGTCCCCGCTCAGACCCCTCTTCACGGGCCAGTGACAGGGGCAAGACCCATCAATCTAAGGCCTGTAGATCTTCCTCAGAGCATTGGCTCGCTGCCTCGGTGTCACCGATTTCGGCGCAGAGGGCAGTTTCTGGGAAGTCTGAATTGTCAGTTCCAGGCTCGGCACAGACGACTACTGAACCACTGATTACTTAGGTTCTAACCAGTCTGGACATCTCAGCACCAACCTCACCTTTACAGACACTGGCTCCAACTTCAGATCCGATTTTGACTACTAACCCGATTGTGACTTCGGCTCTGAGTCCCCTCTCGATGCCGACCTTACCATTTATGCAATTCAAATCAGAATCCCTCTGCTCCATTGAGTTCCTTACCATGGACCAGGTATTCATCTTCTGTGGATCCGTTTGCTGGACAAGCCTACAGTCCCTTTCTGGACCGGCCTGAATCCCCTTCCGGGATATCTGTTAGGTCTGCCAGGAGCATTTCCGAAATGGACATTGTTAGTCTCGTTGATCAGGTACTGACTGCAAGAGGAATCTCCAGACCCTGTTCCACTCCGGGTGTTGGGATTTTTCCTCCTTCGACTCCTTCGTATTCTCCTGCTGGGGATCCTTTGGTTCCAAGGCCCCCTTGCCCATTGCTTTCAACGGGACCCCTTCCTTCGGCACTGACTACTATGATGCCTGAAGCATCTAAGCCCTGGTGGGTGTCATTTCCAAAAGCATCCCATCTTACTTGACCCCTTGCTTTGGGGGTGGAATACTCTGTTCCGGCCCCAGCACAGACTGTCCTTTCTGTTCCCATTTCAGATTCGAGAGTTATATCTGCACCGAACCCTTCTCAAACTCCAGTCTCTGAGGTGGGCTGTTCGGAGCTGGGTGTGACCCTGGTTCCGATTCAGTCCTCTTCGGTTCCTGGTTCCCATACCTCTTTGGGTGGGCCCACCTTCTGGATTATGGAAAGGGCGCTGGCGGCTAGCAAACCCCTCCTTCAGCTCCGCCTTTGGTTCCCCCCCAACTCAGCCATCGCCGGCCCTTAGGGGACCACTAATCCAAAGCACCCCCCTTTCCGAGGCCTGTTTGGACATCTCCACCTAAGAGCCCCCACGGAAGAGGGTGTGCAAAAGAAAACACATGGACTCACCTGTAGAGTCCCTTACTGACGGTACAGATTGCTATGATGGGGAACGTTCCCCTAGATCACCCCCTGATGATGTTTCCTTTGGGGATATCTTGGAGATTGAGTCAGCGGGGTGACAGGAAATCTTCCACTCCTTCCTCGGAGGAATCCATATTCCTACAAGCTTTCCGTTCCTGGCCCACTACTTCCTGGATGACCCCTCCTGCAGATGAGTTGGTCAAATTCATTGTGCAGCAAGAGTGGAAGAGTCCTCCGGATTCAGTAGAAGCTATTCCCAGGAGATCAGACAAGGTACTTTCTCCTCCAGAGGATCAACCCCATTGGTCGAAAGGCTTGCCAGTAGATGCTGTGGTGGTGTCGGCGGCCACAAAAAAGGACCTGGCGGAAGAGTCTTGCTGTTCATCTGCCCATCAGGGAGTCCCGGGTGGTGGACAGGTTAGGGAAGCGAGTTTTTGCTGCAGCGACTTTTGCCGTGCGTTCGCTGAATTTCCTGGTACACTTTACGAGACTCCAGAGAGACATTATTTTCGAACTCTCTGGTAGCCTCGCAGGTCAAGTGTTGGACGGATCACATGACAAAGTGGCTTCCCAGCTTGCCACCCTTGAAGCGATTTCGAATTCCTCCATGAGGTTGCTCTCCCAAACAACCGGAGCAGCTAGAGCAGCAGGTGCTGGCGTGGTTGTCCGACGTTATGCCTCGATGCGCATTTCTGACCTACCGGATTCCTTCAAGTCTTCCTTTTTGAATGCCCCTATTGAGTCCTCCGCACTCTTTGGTTCTAAGGTCAAGGATACTTTGGCTAGGTGCGAGCAGGACGGAAAGACCTTGTCTGCCCATGGGCCTGCACTTCTCCAAACCTCAGCATTCCTTCTCCAGGAACCAGAGGAGTGGAAAGTTGTGGTACAAGAAGTTGCAAGGCTTCTTTCATGACGCACGTGGCAAGGACTCTCCCAGAGGCAGAGGGGGGTCTGACGGTGGAAGACTCCCCTTTAGGGGCAGAGGGGGTTACCTGGATCAGGGCTCCAGAGATTTTTTTCTGGTAGACCCTATCAGCGCTCCTGAAGCGTTGCCCGATTGCTTTCCTCTGGAAGCAGTCGGGGCATGTTTCTCTCTGCACCAAACAGCCTGATCCTCCATTACCGATCTATGGGTGCAGAGAATTATCATCAGAGGCCATCACATTCCCCTCAAATCCTTTCCAAGACCTCAGTTCTCCCTTCCCGATGTGCCACCCAGTCAAAGGGAGGAGGCAGCTTCCGAAATCAAGAAGCTTCTTCTAAAGCGAGTCATCCAAAAAGTCCCCCCAGATCACTGCGGATTACGGTTCTACTCCAGACTCTTTGGTGCCAAAAAAGACAGGGGACTGGAGGCCCATCCTGGATCTCAGTCGTTTGAACGAGTCAGTCATACAGACCAAGTTCCGCATGGTCACTATTCAGTCCATCCTTCCATTCCTTCGGGAGAGTGTGTGGATGTGCTCTCTAGATCTCCGGGATGCGTATTACCACATCAAAATGGACAAACGCTCCAGGAGACTTCTGCGCTTCTGGCTGGGAGCCAATCATTTCAATTCAGAGCCCTGCCTTTCGGTCTCTCGACGGCCCCCAGAGTGTTCACGAAATGTCTAGCAGTGGTTACAGCTCACTTGAGACTTCAAGGATTCCAGGTGTTTACTTACCTGGACAATTGGTTCCTCTCCGCCCCCACAGAGAGTCTACTGACCAGGGCCCTTCGCTACACTGTCTCTGGCGGAGTATCTGGGTATTACTATCAATTGGGAAAAATCAAACCTTCAGCCCTCACAACAATTGGAATTCATAGGGGCTATGTTCAACACTCAGCTCGGCCTAATATCTCTTCCTCATCACAGGCTATTAAGACTGAGAACACAAGTGCAAGTGGTACTCAGCTGCAGGAAAGTGTTTGCAAGGGAAGTTCTGCAGGCTCTGGGTTCCATGGCGGCAGCCATTCCCATTGTTCGGTTAGCCAGACTTCATATGCGCCTGTTACAGTGGCTTCTTCCAAACTCAATGGATACACAATCATCCCTTGAACGCACTAATCCTCATCACCAATCTCTGCAAACAGGCTCTCCTCTGGTGGATGAGAATGGACGAAAGTCTTCGGTGTCGCCCTTTTCAACTTCTTCAGCCAAATGCCACGGTGACTACGGACGCTTCCCTGATAGGGTGGGGGGGGGCCACTTTCAAGGAAGATCTGTTCCAGGCACGTGGTCTCCTCTAGAAGTCGACTTGCATATCAACGTTCTAGAGCTCAGAGCTGTGTTTCTGGTGTTACAAGCTGTCCATCCTCTTCTTCCTCTTGGACCGATTGCTATCCAATCCGACAACATGTCTGTGGTCTGGTACATCAACAAGCAGGGAGGGACCAGATCTTACCCCCTTTGCTGTGAAGCTATGAGAATTTTGCAGTGGGCGATAGCTTCCAACTGTTTCCTGGTTGCTACACACATCCTGTAGGGATTTCCAACATGATTGCGTACAGGCTGAGCAGAAGAATCCTGCTTCCTCAGGAGTGGTCTCTCAACCCCAGAGTGGCGGAGGAAATTTTCAGCGGTTGGGGCCGGCCTTGCTGTGATCCTTTTGTCTCCCCCCCTAAAATACGAAGTGCAGCAGCTACTTTGCCCTCTTTCCTCCGCACGGGGAGTCCCCGAGAGATGCTCTGACTCATGATTGGCCCGCAGGTCTCCTGTACGCTTATTCTCCCATCCCCTTGGTCTTAAGGTAGGCTACTCGGTTGAGAAGCAGAATGATTCTCCTTGCTCCGTTCTGGCCTCGAGAGGTTTGGTTCCCCTTCCTTCAGCCACACCTGTTCCGACCTCCTTGGATCCTGGACTTCCATCAGGATCTCATTTCTCACCCCCAAGGGTTGTCGTCTCCAAATCTGACCACTCTCAAACTGACAAGCTTGGTTGCTCTACTTCCATTAGTAGCCAGGCCTTAATCACTCTCTTCTCCAGTATGAAACATTATTTTGGCCTCCCATAAACCTTCTACCAGAAAACTTTATAAAGACAAGTGGAAACGCTTTTCCTTGTGGGCACAAGAGCTGTCTCTGGATCCTGTCTCTGTTCCAGTAGCTACGGTTCTTCAATACCTGACCGATCTTTTCTTTAACAGGGCTTCTGCATCTATGATTCGGGTGCATATAGCTTCTATCTCCAATTTCCATGATGGCTCAGATGGAATTCCTATTATCTTCTCGTCTGTAAGACCTTCTTGAAGGGGATTTTTTATTCTAGACTTCCCATTAGGCAACCTGTGGAGTCATGGAATCTGTCTAGGGTGCTTCAAACTTTGGCTCTACCTCCCTTTGAGCCGGCTGCAACCTGTGATGTGAAATTTCTGTCCTGGAAGACCTTGTTTCTGGTGGCAGTTACTTCAGCCAGACTTGTATCAGAGCTGCAAGCGTTATGCATTGAGTCCTTATTTGATTTTCCATAAGGACAGAGTATCACTTCGCAACAATTCCACTTTTTCCCAAGGTGGTTTCGGAATTCTCTATTAATCAGTCCATTTAGTTGCCCGTGTTTATTCCTAATTATACCAACAAAGGGGAATACTGTCTCCATTCCTTGGATGTCCACAGACAGTTACGTTTTTATTTGGACAAGGACAGTCGTTTCGTAAGTCAGATCAGCTTTTTGTTGCCTATGCGGGCTCTAGAATGGGATCAGCAGTGTCTAAGGTTACCTTGTCTAAATGGCTTGGGGATTGCATCTCCTTTGTTTATTCTCTGGAGGAGGAATCTGCTCCTGGCCACATTAAACTTCATTCCGCTAGAGCTGTGGCTGCTTTTGTCACCTTTCATGCTAGGGCTTCCATGGATATTTGTGCAGCCGCCACTTGGGCTAAACCCCATACCTTTATCAAGCATTACAAATTGGATCTGATCTCCAGGGGAAGAGCTGCCTTTGGCTCTATGGTTCTCCGTAATGTTCTTCCATGAGGCTACCCAGATTCTGTAGTAGCTAGGGACTTGGTCCCATCAGTGAGGAATGGAAGAAGATTAACAACTTCAGATAAAGAAGTTATGTCTTACCATAATGTTCCATCTGAGTTGTTGATCTTCTTCCATTCATCACACCCTCCCACCTTCCCCCACCAAAGGCTCCTGGCGGATCTTTGGGTCATTTTGGTGTTAGGGTGTTTGCGCCGAGATGGCCTCTGCCTTTATTTATGTTTCAATATGTTTCTACTATATGTTCAGCAAACTCAATCTGAGGTATGGGATGAAGGGCATTGTGGGTAGTAGCATGGCTTGAGAGATTGGTGTACGCTTGCTTGGTATTTGGCTGACTCAGTTCTAAGGGTCCGGAACCGTACTCATCAGTGATGAATGGAAGAAGATCAGCAACTCAGATGGAACGTTATGGTAAGACATAAGCCCCGGGATTCATGAACCTTGCGCCAGGCGCACGCATAGCGTAGGCGCCACAACGCCAGACATGGCCGCCGAGCGATTCAGGTACGATCCAAACCCACGTGTATCAGCGGCTAACGCCGGAGTTGCGCCGCCTCCAGCGTAGGTATGTTAAATACCCCATGTGCGGTGTTGCACCATGCAAATGAAGGCAAGTAGCGATTCACGAAGTGGCGCGGGCGTAGCATAACAGCACGGCAATGTAAACCAAAAAAAATGGTTTACATATATCCAAACATGACATAGGAGTAACGGAAGGCTGCCAACGTCATGTGTCATAGTGGTGCAACATGGTAATGTGGAAAGAAACCGAGAATGTCAAAGGAAAACCTGCAGAAAATGTAAATAACGACAAATGTCATGTACGCAAAAACCACAGCAGAACCCCAGGACATGTCCGCGGAAGTTGAGGAACAATGAAGTAATATGACAATGCCATAAAAGAGCAGTATAAGACACATCAGCAGCACAGCCATAATACACCATAGTATGAATGGAAAGCCACAACCACAGCCCAAGGGTTGCCAAGAAGTGGCGTCGGTGTCTGGCGACGTAACCATGTATTAGTAGTCAATGCCATGCAAATGAGGCTGATAATACTGAATCGCAAAACCCCCGCCGGCGTAAGGCTGCACCAAACGGCGCAGCGGTAAAACACCGAGGAGTGGCCTAGAGGGAATACCTGTCAATCGCAGAGGGGTGTGCCGCTGTAGGAGGAAGCACATTGGAGCCCAGCAAACCTGGGCTGTACAATGCACATCACAGCATCAGGACCGTGTGAGGAAATAGATGCGCTGAGAGTATACAATGCGCGCACAGATGCATGTGCACGAGGATGACTACGTTCCCCAAACCAGTCATGTGACGGCTGCCCCGTCAACAACCATGGATACAGGAAGGTGATGCGGAGAATATGAGGAAATGCGGAAGCAGTGTAATTGGAGTCGTAATGAGCAATTAACACCAATCAACCCGACGAGGGCAATCGGCGGCAGCTGACAACTCTGCATGCAGAAATCTGCAAAACGGGAAAGGGGAGGAATATGAATGCAAAGAAAGTAGTGGATGTTGCAGAAATGCAAAGAGCGAAGAACCGATACAGCACAGCCAAGGAGAGAGTTAGCATAACGGCGGCAGACAAAATGCATGACATGTCATGTGCCTGCAGGATGCACTCCGTAAATAGTAGGTGCAGCGTGCAGAAACAGTAAAGTAAGGTGTAAAGCTAAACCAATGCAGGCAAGTGTAATGTAACACCAAAGGCAACAGCGTTGCAGTGCCAACGGTAAAACACGGTAGATAACCCACAGATACGGCAGTAGAGACACACCCAATGACATCACCGGGTGTACAGCACAACACTATAAAGTGGGAATGCACACAACACACAGCGCGAATTCCCAAACGCTACGCCTTACGGTGTAAACACACGGGGAACTTTTAAAATGTATATGTTGGGTGCTGCCATGGCGTGATGCATCAGCATGTGTTAGAGACAGACGGAGTTGCGGAGGAGGGTGCCGACAACTACCGGAGGCCTCAGAGGAGAAGGAGAGTGTTCAGACCAAGGGTGACCTACCAGGGGCTGCAAGACCTGGAGATAGTAGAGCGTTACAAGGTGGACAGGGACACGTTACAGCAAATAGTGGAGCTGTGCCGGCCAAGCCTGAGAACAAGAGACAACAGAGGGGAGCCCATCCCAGTGGACACAAAGGTATGTGTAAGCTTGCGAATACTGGCAACAGGTACCTTTCAAAGGCCAACCGGGGATATAATGGGTATCTCACAGGCATCAGCATCCAGGGTACTACACCAGTTTCTGGATGCCATGTTACGACATGCCCATGAGTATATATACTTCCCCAGATCTCAGGAGGAGTTGGCTAGCAATATGCGCCACTTCCACCGTGTGGCACAATATCCGGAGGTACTGGGTGCGATAGACTGTACGCACATAGAAATCAAGTCACCACCGGTGAGCAGGGTAGACGCTACATAAACCGCAAGGGATTCCCTCCATCAATTGCCAGGTCGTGCAATGCGCGGGGCATTATCATGGATGTGTGTGCTGGCAGCCCGGAAGTTACCACGACTCCCATATCTGGCATGCCTCACAGCTGTATCAGGTATTCGCCAGGGGGGACATCACACAAGGTCACCTTGTGGGGGATGCTGGCTACGCATTGGAGCCGTGGATGATCACACCCATCAGAAATGCACACACACACATGCAAGAACGCCATAATGAGGCACACGCACAAACCAGAATAATCATAGAGCGTGTGTTTGGGATGTTGAAATCACGGTTCCGGTGCTTGGATACATCTGGTGGAGCCTTGCAGTACTCTCCAGGCACATGTGCCCACATATTCATAGTATGTGCTATGCTACATAATATGATCCTGCGGAAACAGCTGCCGCAGGGACATAATGGTGTAGGGCCACCAAGCCCGCCACAACTGCCAAGGCAAGCACAGGGCGTTCAGCGCCATGAACACACTGTGCCAGCCCCAGTAGGCAGACGGAGGCGTACCCAATATGCCTATGCCTTGGCAAAGAGGGAACGTATAGCACATACTCTGACAGCGTAGGCCCCATGGACTGACACCTCCCTACTTGCACACACAGTGAAATGGACAGCACACAAACATGTCCGCCTGTAATGTGTACTGTATGGGCGGTCCCATGTGTGACTCCAACATAGGTAGCACCCAAACACTGCACAACCAACAGCCAGCGGAGCATGGAACGCCAACACCTCAACTGCACGCGGGTCCGACAGCAGGCGGCGGCGTATGCTGCCACGTTCAGCGCAAGGTGTCTACATATGTACATATGTGCATACACAAATATGGATATAGATATCATTACACACGTAGAAATATATGTACACATACACAGATATAAAGTACAACAAGTTAAACAGGGAATCACAGGGATGCAAGGTTACAGATGCAGTAAGATGCGAACTCTCAACATAGTAAACATACTGAACGACAACCCGACTATCCGGGAGGGTGGACAGAGCAGGGAACGCCACCCATGGAAAGGTCAACCCACCTAAATGCATATTCGCCATTCGGGATGATCGCCAGGCCACGATACAGTAACAGGACATGTGCGTGTAATATTCTTAGGATATGAGGGCGGAGGTAGACACCCGCCGGCGATGTGATCAACGTAGGTACTGTGTGCAACCGTCCCTGCGAAAGCGGCAGTATGTCTGTGTGAGGTGAGGGTGTCGTGTGTTCCGCTGTGCCAGTGTAATGTGTGTGACACTATAAAATGTGTATGTAGGTGGCATGTGACAGGCGGAGTGGAATAACATGTGTAGGCATACAGTATAGGAACCACAGGCGTATGTATAGCAGTACCCACAAAGTAGTACTGAGAGCTCCTCACTGGCTAGGCTCGTGGCGACGTAAAACGATGCAAATCGAAAATGTCCCAGAATGTACCACAGGAGTATAGCCAACATGACATGCAAAGGACGCATGTACAAACCATCACCGTATGTATGGCGCCAACATGTTAATTCCAATACGATATATCGGCAATGTTACGCAGCAATAGTTATGTACCGCGGAAATACGCATGTGCTACCCCGGCACCGATCGTGGACACGTATCATCCCGTAAACACCGCTGTATGTTCTACGAGTGTTAAACAAGCAATCGCCACCCGAATAGGTGGCAACCGGTAGCATACAGGCCGTCCCAACTACAGGACCACAATGACTGTAAATATCCGTGACAAAATGCCAAGGGATAGTCGGCACCTACGAACAGCTGCAGATATACTACTGATGTGACGGAGGAATACATGCAGGAAGCACACAAGCAGGCGGTACCGACAGCAGACGACATCAACAAAACCTACACTCCTAGAACAACAGACAGGTAACTTGTAACTCCCCAGGCAGGGATGGAGCACACACAGAAGCATACCGTGTATGTACAAATGCAAGGCCCACAACCCGTACCGTCACCCACAGCCGCCGACATACCCCATGGCACATATCAAAGGGATACAATCCGAAATAGCAGCAAAACATACAGGCAGTTAATGACAGCGGCATACCCGCAACATCCAGCGTGGGAACCACTATCAGCAGCGGATGCATACCTGCATCCGTTGTGTACAGGAATACAAGAGCTATGTTACACATCAGAATGCAAAACGCCATCGACAGGCGCCCGCAGGACACGGACACCCACATGTGGAACATAATACCATACCCAACACACACAATCCAAGGCTAACACCACAGCCAAATGTACCTGACGCCACACATAGCGGTTGTAGTCACACATAATATAACACAATACATACCATCCCCACGAAGGTAGTGCAGATAACCAACGCCCAGACGAATGAAACATGCCCTAGTTCCGTGAGTACCGTACGAATGGAGGAGATGCACAGGTGATACGCATAAGTACACACCGAGGAACAGCTATTGGTGTGATGAACCCACATGCCGCAGGTGACGACGGATATAAGGAAGACTCCCAGGATAGTCAAACTGTATGTTCATTCCTACAAGAGCCGATCACTTGTCAGTAGCGAGACACAAATGGAATACAGAAAGCAATACAGGAAAGGTATGTAGAACCCACGAGATGTACTGGTGTGTAACGCATGATATGTATGACGAATCGGCACTGTATGTGAACGGTGTTTGTCAGTAAAGATACCTGTCCATAAAGGAGAGAGTGGTGAAAGGTGGTTATGTAGTGTTAACCTGCTGAGTATACCAACCACTGTGGACACCATGTGCACAGCAGTGGGACATCATGTACACAGCTGGGATAGGCCAAGGGGTGCCATCGTGATTTAAAACACAGAACAATGCCACCACCCACGCTGATGCTGGCAGTGGATGTCCAACAATGAAGTGCCACAGCAGGGGATAGGACATGTATGTATAGTGTCACAGCGCACATGTGTATGGGCAGATATTGTTGATGTCATACGTAATGTGTGCACGACGTGCACGTATGCCTCGCAGTAGGGATGACCATGTCAAGTATGTATAATGTAAAGCTATCATGATGGATACGTTCAGACATTATACACAGTATCACAGGCATAGCATGCATGATGGACGTATGGCCTAGTGTTATGTACATTAACAGGATATGTATGGCCTGCAGATATGGGACAGAGCAGTAGCAGAATAGCCACCCAAAATGGAAGGAACATCAAGTAACCATGTCCAAGCTATCTGTAGCAGGTGCAATGTGTGCAACAATGATGTCTGGCAGGTCCATGTGTAAACACATGTGCAATGTACACAGTCGTGCCACCCCCCCCCCCATGGTACTGTCCACTGGACAGCAAAGGTGGATGTCAACTGCATGTCTACACAGTACTGCTGTTGTGGTGGTCCCATGTGTATGTGTCACCCTATCAGCAAGGGAGCTATCACATGACCAGTGCCACAGTGTGTCCCTGTGGGATGTGCACAGGACCTATGTTCTACAGCATGGTGTGTGTCTAGTCTGTGTAGGTAAACAGAAGCCCAGGCTAAGCAATGTGGCTTGTGTGCACATATGCTTGACTGCTTCATTCACCCTGCCCACTGCAAACGCCATGTAGGAGTACTATATGCATCAGTAATGCGTAGGACATGGCCCATGGCAGAGTACATGACACCACTGTGTAAGTGGTATGCAGATGAGTACAGATGTGTTCCCCGTCTGTCATCTGCATATGTAAACTGTCTGAGCCTGGTATACATCGCGGCATGGCTATACTGTGACATGGAAAGTTGTAGCCATTGTGGAAGGCACACCACGAATGTGTTATAGTAACCCTGCCCGTGTGTAGATGTGTGTATGGCACAAGTACAAAGGCTACCAATGTCCCAGCAACACACATAGTCCAGATATGTGTGGCCCTGCAGATGTGTACCCACGCCACAGTGGAATATGGCAACCACAGCACCATGTGGGGCATGTGTGTGTACAGCAACCATGTACAATGTGATATGCATGTATAGGGACAGTATCCACGTGATACCCAGTGGATGACTGTCGCTATGCAAAGGTGATGTGTATGCACCATCTGTGATGTATCTGACACAATGACATCTACACGATATATCTGCCACACCGACACCTGTATGGTTGTTAGCAGTATGAGCTGGTGGAGCTAGAATGCTGCCAGGTATGTAGATGTGGGACATGTAGACATGGACATTACTCCATGACAGCATGTTGTGTATGTAAGCAAATAGTGAACATGAGGGGACACATGACTGAGGACTGTGTAATGCCACATGTACCTTACATGTCGTAGGTAGCATGATATGCTTGCACCACTGTGTGACCTGTCCAGGAGTCACATAGCCTAACATCCTGAGACACAGGGTATGATGTGATGGTGGATGTGTACATTGCCAATACCAGAATGTGGAATGGTGCTGAAGGGCAATGTGGGGATAATGTCTGATCTGTTACCCTCTGTACTACACCAACCACCCATGCAATGGTATGACAGGTGGCCATCATGTGGATGTGGTGTGCTGTGGCACACAGACACCCAACAAGGGTGCCAGTAAAGGCATGGAAGTCGTCAATGAGTGTGTGAAGCATGTATGTGAGGATGTGCCCCAGTGCCATACTGAATGGTGCAGTCATGTCTGTATGAATGCAGTCCCACACGTGCAATGCACTACCACCCATGTGTAGTGTGATAGATGCGGTGGTGTGGTGGTCAAGGTACACAACGTCCATGAATGGGCTAGCAGTTAATTCAGTGGGCTGCTGCAGAGACACATAACAACCAGTTTGGCGGGATATAACAGCTATGGAGATTGGAGGTGACATTGGGACAGTGTCCGAGGACATAATGTGTGCATGGCAGTACCATGTATGTGTCCACAGGGACAATGCGATGTCCATGTATGGATTGGAACCCTGTAGTGAGTGAGAGTGTATATTATTGGTAGGTATCCCATTGGCTGGCATGTTGCCAACAACATCTCTGTCGGCAATGCCTGGGTGACTGTCGTATGCTACATTGAATGTGGATGTAGCCAAACAACACAGACATACCACCACACTGCGTGAGGGCCCACACTGCAAAGTATGGTGGTCATGTGTAGGTAGCTAGCTGTGGATTATGTGATGGACCACGAGGACACACCATGACTGTCAAGTGATGCACCACACACATTTGAACATACCCACCGTGCAACAGCCTGCACATGCGCCCATACAGCACATGTGCATGGAACATGCATACCACCGTGGCATCTGTGAAAAGGCCAGTACCACCATGTCTCTGTGTGGAATAGCATGGTCCCTACCAGTGTGTACATGTAGCGGAAGTGCATTGTGATATGTGTCAGCATAGTCATGTATACTGTCCGTCTGCCGGGGTGCCATGCCATTAACTACCCCGTCAGCAGATGTTGGTAGTACCGGCTGTTGAGCACATGTACCATGTATGCTGCAATGGGTGTGTGTGTCCAGGGTGTGGCTAGCAGGGCCGCAAAGCATATATGTCCATCAACCAGAGGGGGGATGTCTGTAGGTATAGCACACAGACACATGGAGGTATGGTGCATGCCAAGGGTAGTGTAGGTATGGTATGTCTTGTTTAATGTGTCACCCAGCTATGTGTACTGCATGGCCAAGCATGTGTGGGTACATGGGAGTCCATACTAGGGAAGTGCGTGTTGCTGTCAGCACATGGCAGTAGCAACTGTCCGAGGTGCAATGTACTGTATGATAACACAGCCAGCATGTAACCTGTGGTGTACAGTGTACTCACCGTCACGTGTCACAATGTGTCTAGCGGTCACAAACATGGGTATCCGAACATGGAGTACCTATGATGCATTTGTCTTAGAAAAACATACAGTATGTGTGTAAATCACTGTGTGATGTGGGATCCACTCACCTGTGTGTGTTGCAGTCAAGGTATGTGCCTGGGAGGTATGATCTGTGTACAATCTGGACCGGCAGGTGTGCTCTGTAGAGCATGGAGGCAGGTCCCAGGCACCGCAGATTAATGTCAGGCATGCCTTACTGTGTGTGCAGTGCATGTGTACAGCACAGTGGGGGGTGCAAGCATTGTCACACATCACTGCATGCCGTGCCTGCCTGTGACAGCCCTGCTGGCGACAGACATGTGACACTGCTGCAGAGGCAGCATAGCATGTGAAGATGGACATGTGGGCCCCACACCCTAGGCAGATGTCCGCAGGTCATGTGTGCCACAGTACTGTGGTTGACCATGACTGTCATACTGGATCAATACCACATGCCTGCATAAGTACAGTATGATCATAGTCAACAGTCACAGTGACAGAGTAGGCAAATGTACAGTATCCCTGTGTGCAGACCACTGCCTACTGTACACTTGGCTAGACACACACCCAGAGGGTGAATACACCATTGAGCCATCAGATGTCCCATTCCACGTAGCCTGTACAATGTCATCACAGGGTGGTCACAATAGCATGTGGTAAGACAGACATGTTGTACCAGGTGATGTCATGTGTGCATATGTTGACTTGCACAGCCGTTCACATGTCTGCAACATACCGGTGCATGATGCATACTGTTACATGATGTGGAACTGCACTGTGACACACAACAGGGACATCTGACACAGGTGTGTTGTGAATGGTGTAACCCATGTTCACACAGGATACACACTGCCGCTGTTGGCAGCCATGCTGGTGGCTACCAGTGGTGCATGCAGTGGTCATACAGACATACTGCATACAGTGTTCATGCAGGGATGTCCATCCTTGTGGATGATGTGTTGCTATGTGAAGGTAGGTGTGTGTTGTGAATGTTACACATCCAGATGACACCATCTGGTGCAGTCATGGTCGTCGACAGCATCACACACATCCACAGCAGTCAGAACCCTGTCCTGAGAATGTGTCAGTCACCCTCGTACTGTGTGACATATGTGCACATGGCAGAACACCTCCCACTGTCATCTAGGATGGCTATGTGATGGCTGGAATGTGCCGTGATAATGTACAATGCTGGTAGCCCAATGAAGTACGTGGAATCAGACACAGTACGCCATGGCTGCCATGTAAACCATGCACAACAATGACTGTCTGACAGACACAAACAATGCGTTGACATGTTGAACATGTGCACATGAGACCTCCCAATGAGGTATGTTGCACATATCGATGTACAACTGTCATCTATGGCCATAGCATGGGTGCAGACGCACATACCCCACAGGCAGTACCACGTGATGCAGGTAGGCAGGTGCACATGTGACAGTTGCTGTACCACATGTCCTGCATAGCCGTCATGTAGGGGTAGTAGTGGCATGTGACTGATGGACATGCCTGTACATTTGACCATGTCCCACAGGAGATGTGTTATGTGTACAACATGTGATGTGCCAACATCAAGCTGTGCAGTGTATGGCCGCCAGTGTACCTGTATGACTTGTTCTGCGATGGGTGCAAAGGCACATAGTACTGCATTGCATGCCCACAAGCCCCACACAGGTGCATAGCCTGAACATACAATACAAGAGGGTGTGGGATGATAGCAACCCACAAGAGGAGAGATGCGGGTGGCAACCCACTACCACATCCGCGGGTATGGTGTGCATGTGTATGACACATTAGCACCTGAGAAGCTAGCAGTACAGGGTTGCATGCATATATGTTCAACAATAGCCCTGTGTGTCCCACCACTGGCCCGTGGATAGACAGACACCAACACAATGTGCAGATATGATATGTGCACAGCAGATAAACGATGCCTACTGTAGAACAGGCAGACTGTGTAGACATGTGCACAGTACTTCTGCGCCAGCCACACTCAAACACGTTATGTGCCGAACCACACCAATAGTCCAGGCCATGCCAAAGCTGGGCGATGCATGCATCTGTGTATGTACGCCTGTGAATGTCTCCGGGGTAGCGGTATAGCTGTGTCACTGTTCTTCACAACATAATGAATGGGTTGTATGTGTGATGGGTGCGTCATATGTGTATGGTCAGATCGACGATACCATCAGTGCCCCTGCTATGTGAACATCCCTGCCCCCATACATGGATACCTATGCTGTGCCCAACATCACGCTTCCAGAGGGAGGGATGGCGGTGTGTAGTGCACCAGCAGACATGGGGTGGCAGCAGGCACTGGATGTAGACATATGTGGTACCCACGTCAGTCCAGGTAACCATCCATGTGCACGGGATAGCAGTGTGTGGCCACATACAGCACTGTGTAGATCAATATCGCAGCACATAGCACCTGTCAGGGTTACAGTGTATGCATGGGTGTGTGATACCTGCATGCACCAGACACACCCCCACCAAGCAGCATGCAGCCTACCTTGCATAAGGCCAGTGTCCACACCATGGTGATAGACATGTGTAATGTCCAAATACACATAGCAATGACATATGGAATGGACAGCCACCCTGCCAATATCATTACCCCCCAGGTGGATCACATCCCAGTGCCATGTATGTGGCATACCTTGCCATACCATGCAGCCCTGCCCAGCAAGGCTGCATGTGCTATCACAGTCCTACATTGTGCGATGGCCAAAAGGCACTGTCACTATCAACCATACACAGCAGTAATGTTATGGTGATGCACCCTGTGGTGTTACAGGTGCTGTGTGCTGCTGTGGACAATGTGCGTGTGTACATGCTATGCATGACCTTCCCTGCTAATGTATCATGGTTACACATTGTCCCATGTGTATCACATGTGCAACACAGGTGAGCCGTGGAAAGTTGCCCAACACCCATACAGTGCTGTGTGGATGTACATGGCACAACACATGCATGTGCAGGTGTCCATGTGTATGTGTACAGTGCCACTGCTGATGTTCATAATGGCCACGTACGTGATGTCTATTGACATATAGACAGCATCCAGGTGAACAGTAGAACTGTTGTCACAAGGGGACCCGTGCCAACTGATATGGACACAGGTGTAGACAGGTACACATGTCCACAGCAGGCTAACATCAACATGGTGCGTGTACAGTGTGATGAGGTGACACACAGATATGAAATGACACCCACTGCTCAATGGTGTGACGGCAACACATTGGCTGTATCACTGCCATGATGCCTTGCAGAGATTACTGTGCAGATGTTGTACATGTCATAGCAATGTATTCCCAGCAGTATGCCAGAACAGCAGTGTAAATGTGACCTGCCACCATCGTTATGTCTTACAGATAATGCCACGTTCCCGGCTGCCTGCCTTTAGCCGACAAGAAGACGAGGTGATCATACCATTGCTACATGATAATTATGACATCTTATTTAGCCATGTGCCACTGCAGGCACAACAACGGGAGGAGATGTGGCAGGATATGCGTAAGAGGGTGAACAGCCTGGGCGGCCACAACCGCACATATCAACAGATCCGCAGGCACTGCACAGACCTAATCCGGCATGCGAGACAGCGTGCCGCTGCAATTGCCAGACAACAAGGTGGGACAGGTGGTGGGCCACCAACCCAGCCCCGACTCACAGCCACGGAGGAGCTCCTGGCCGGTCTGGGGACACCCATGGAACAACACACTGAAACCCTCGCGTCCATCGTGGAGGTGGGTGTCTCCCAAACAATGAGCTCGGAGCTGCCTGGTAAGTCAGTGTTGCATGTTTGTATGACAAGGCGTAGGAGTGGGTGTCATAGTATAATACATAATATAGCAACACATGCCAGGTATATTACACAGGATGCATACTACAGTATGCTATGTTGTGTATGCACACATGTGCAGAGCACATGCGAACACGCAGGTGCATGATGTGACATGCAGAATGCTTACTGTGGCGATAGTAATGGATAATGTGCATACCTTTGTGTCATCCCTATACAGGTATGCGTCTGTGTCGCAAAGACAAGGGTCTGTCACAGGTAAGTCTGTTGCTAGTAAAAGGCATGATACGGTGTATTGATATTCCCCATGTGTCCAGGTATGACATGCACACCTGGGTGTGCCCCAGTCACGGTATACAGGTTGCACCATCCGACACACACACCACCCATGTACAGTAGATCCAACCGTTAGTATAGAGTGGCATGACACCACATAACCCATTGGTGTGTTATGTGCAGTCAGCTATGCATACAATGGTGAAGGTGTTCCACAATGGCTGCATGTGTAGTATGCATTGGTATGCCTCTGCAGTATGAACACAGTACCACATAGTGAGCTGTGATCTGGCCAGAGCACAGGTGTTACCACTGTGACCTATGCCCCTGCATTGGGTGCACATGTTGTGACATGGCACATGACATGTCCCATGCACGTGGATGTCTGTCTGCAACATTGTCACACCATGACATGACCTATGCGACATAGCAGACATCCACAATGTCTGCATAGCCGTAGGGAATGTGACACCTCAGACTAGTACGGTTGTATGTCACATGTGCCACCACAGGGCCGTGTGCACGAGGTCCATCACACACAATTGTCGATGACCCAGACAAACAAGGCCATGGGTGATACCTACAGGCATGTTGCCACACAGTACATCCGCAGTGGGTAGTCACCGTTGCACCCTGTCCACACATAGTGGACCCATCACTGTAGTGGACCCCCTGGACATCCGATGTGGTACACCAGTGAAATGGAATGACTGTCCCCAGCCAATAGAGGTGCCACCAATGTCCACCATATACGTGCTGCTGAGCAGCTGAACTGGTTTTCAGACATGGCAATGTAATGCGTCCAGGTCACGCATCGCACAGAAACATACCGGTGTCCTGCTACCGTGCAGTGACACAGTGTCCGTACTCCACACTGCACAGCTATGTACACAGCTCACACCAAACACATATGCACAGACATCCTTGTTACAGATGCATTGTATTTGTAGACTGTACACATAACACTGCACTGTGACATCCGTTGTGATGTGGTGCATGTGGTGGGACACCATTGACACATGTCCACATGATACCGCACATGTTTGCGGTGTACATGACATAGTGACGGCAGCCATGTGTACAGTTAACTCGCCCGTGGCCACACGGTGTATCACGGTGATGCATGCAAACTACCATGAATGTGTGTACTGCATGCCTAACAGACACCTGCCTGTTGTAGTGTGCACTCCAGGGCAGTATGCATACTGCCACTATTAATGTCTGGGCTGCATTCACTGGGCTGTGGTGTGGGAATGCTGCATGCCACATGCAATATCACATGCATGATGTGTCTGCATGTGTGTGTGTGTCCACGTGTGTGTGTCCACGTGTGTGTGTCCGCATGTGTGTGTCTGCATGTGTGTGTGTGTGTGTGTGTGTGGCTGTGTGTGTGTCAGCATGTCTGTAATGTAACTTACGGTATGTCTCTGTATTGACAGGTGCTGTAGGTGCATTCCCCTCCTGTGGTCCATCTGATGCTAGTGTCCCCACAGATACTAGTGGTGATGACCATGTGCATGAGGCACAGGCAGGGTCGTCACAGGCAGACACTGTGCCATTGGAGAACATCACACATACGTCCCTTTCATCCCGCACACGGTTCAGATGCCGACACATACCAACACACCATTGCCCGTAGATGACGGACAGTCAGCGTCTGTTGGCACCGAGCAGGAATGTGTGGTGGCTGCAGAAGGTGCTTGGTACACCGATTGCCAGTGTAATGACTGGTGGAGTGCCACACAGGCATGTGGCAGGTGCTGCTCGTAGGAGGAGCACTGCTAGACATACACCTGCCATACAGGGTGCAGCAGCTGGTATAACCAGGCGCATGTTCCAGACTGTAATGGCGGCGCAGGCACGTGCCGAACGGCAGAACCAGGAAGGGCAGAGGCTGCAGAGGTCCACAATCCGTTCCTTAAATGAGAACATCCAGTCACTGGCGAATGCCCAACAGCATCTTGCCGATGTTCTGGATAGGAGATTGGGTGAGATGGCTGGGATCCTCGACCGAGGCATGGCCATCCGTGAGCGTGAGCTGTCCGTGCAGGAACACCTGGTAGGGGTGAGGCATAGGGCGCGTGGCTGTGGGCTAGTAACACCACCAAGTACAGGTCAGCGTGCGTGCCACCACCCATGCCCACCCACACAGTGCTGGTAGCAGCAGCAGTGCAGCTGCTACTACACCGACCACACCAGGACACAGCAGGCCACGTGGGCGTGGCCCTGACGGCCCCGCGTGGACACGTTTCCAGCGGACATGTGTCATCGGAGAGTGGCCACTCTATGCCTCCACCGGTAGTGCCGATGCGACCCCAGGCAGGCACGGGTCACGCCGCCGCAGGCCGACACAGTGAGCCGTACCACCTGCACTGTACAGTCTGGGGCTGCCAAGTATACCCCGTGTAGGCATCACAGATGACTGAACTGTGTACACACATACCCACACACAGCAAACACAACTGTAGGGCTCCACCACATCCACATGCATTCTGCACAGTCATGCCCAGTAAATGCACAGGCCCTTACGCACACACACATGATGTCATCCATTGGTACAGCCTATGCCTGTGGCACACATATCACCCTGTGCATATGAAGTCTCTGCCACATAATCGTGAGCTACACCATTGGTGCACGGTTATGCAAACATATTCTGATGCACAGGGTGGACAACATAGTGAGAGGTGTATGTGATACCTGTGTCTGCATAGTATGTGATGTGTATGTTGTGGTGGCTGTGTATGGCAGGTGACAGGTGCGTATGTGATGTGGTTTGTGCACTGACATCATGCAGCAGATATACCATGTAGTGCAGGTGCAGCATTCATTGTTCTGTGTACATAGTATGCGTGTTGGTTACATGTGTAGCACCATATTGGTTCAGTTAACCCGTATGCCACTTATGGTGTACTTGCATGTGCCCACTGGGAGCACTGTTATCAGTTCCCCACGTGTAGTCGTGGGGGTACCCACAGGCACATCAGGCAGCAGCAGCATAGCACCGGTACGCGCAAGCGGCATGGACCCCTACATAGGTACATAGGCGCATGTACATACCAGGCTATGTGCCCTACGGCATGTGTAAACCTAGCAAGACTGTGTGTGGCTGCTAACACCCCTTAGGATGAGGGTACCACATCCATCAGTCTCCTGTCCCCTGTCCAGCACTGACACAGAGATGATGCCTGGTGCATACTCATGATCACACATCCACACGTCATGATTACTCCTGCACAAAGGCAGTCAGGGCCTCTGCTTCACATGGGCTGGCAATCCTCTCCGTGTTGTAGGGGGTCTCTGGGCGTTGACCCTGTTCCCCCAGCACGTCCTAGTCATCTTTGTGGTGAGGTGTGTGTAAGTTGCTTCTGTGGCCGTGTTTGCCCGGAGCCTAGGAGGTGGAACTTGTCCATGTCACCCAGGTTGGACATGGCTGTGTATGTCAGGCACAGATCACCACAGAGCAGACGTGCTGGGAAGGTGTACAGCCGGAGTCCCCTTGGTCGGGCAGTGAGAGACACATGTCCCAGCACCTTTATCCCCGCCTCGTGGAATGTTTGTGGTCCTTCCGAGTGCTGCAGGTGTCAGGTTACGTACAGCCCACATGTGCCATTGTACGCAATCATTGCAGTGATGTGTGATGTGTACAGGGGTACAATGAACACCCGTGATGTGGATGTGATTCCTTCCAGACCAGGTGGCCACAGTGGAATGTCTTCCCACCCACATTGGCATTGTGTGTGTTGACAGAGGTTACTGACAGGTGTGGTACCCATTTCCATGAACACGTCCACCATGTTGAATGGATCACCGCCTACATGTTACTTTGGGGCAAACATGTCCTTCACACTGGGTAGGTCTGCACCTTCTCTGGCATGTAGCAACAGGCCATGGCTCTCGCACCAGTTATCCATGTGTATGACGCCCTAGGTGGATGTCCGTGTCAGATGGGGTGTTGGGTATGGTGGCCGGTGTGCAGTCATCTGCATACCTTGTCTGCCACAATCCCCCTATGTTGGCATGCACATTGTAAGGTCGAATGCCGAATGGCAGGGG
The DNA here is from genome assembly GCF_019279795.1 of Protopterus annectens. Lineage (NCBI taxonomy): Eukaryota > Metazoa > Chordata > Ceratodontiformes > Protopteridae > Protopterus > Protopterus annectens. The sequence continues at coordinate 1,235,828,418 of NC_056743.1, read as the reverse complement.
GCCCAGGACGGAGCCCTGTGGGCCTCCACTCGAGACCAGGTTTTATTCTGACACAGCACCAGGAACACACACCCTGTGTGGTGTGACCTCCAACCATTCTGAGAACCATCGTGTGACTTATGTCCCCACATGTATGCTGGTGAGCCTTTCCATGAGACCCACGTGGAGTGCGTTCTGAACGCTCCCACCAGGGCATGGTAGTGTGTGCAAACCGACCTACCCCCATCAATGGCCTTGGTGACTGCTCCAGATAGGACGAGCAGGTTTGGGAGGCAGCATCTGCCCTTGACTAAGTTGTTGTGGGTATGTTCCGGTATTGGCTGTACACCACTGTTTGTATTCATGGGCACCTGTATGGCCCTCCTCGCAGCTTTGCAGACAAGGCTTGTCAAGCTGATAGGGCGGTAATGTCTGCAGTCCATAACAGCACTACCCTGGCATAGTGGGACCACAGATGCCATATGCCATCCAGCGGGACCTAGCCCGTAGTAAGGCTAACATGAGACAGTGGCCTTATGTGTGGGGTGAGGGCCTCAATGAGGTTGGGTAGCACACAGCCAGGGACACCATCGGGGCCCATTGGTGCTGTGTTAACCATCTAACAGATATCAGATTACTCCAGGGCATATGAGATGTTTCGAGGCTAGACTCTGGTGGGATGGATATGTCCCCCCTTGGGGTGGGGGGTGGATGGTGGATGTATGCATGGGACATGTCCGCTGGTTTGTTGACAATGTCTGTGGGTGCAGTGACCGTTGTACCATTCTGGATCATTTCTGGCCATGTTCAGCGCTCCCACCCATGTCCCTACCACAGTTGAGGAAGGCCCTATGGTTGTCTCATGTGCCCTCTGCAGTACCACTACCACAAGCGGCCTTGGATGATTGTATGTGTGGCCGTATGTTGACGCTGGTATGAATGGGTGATGGCTTCCCTGGTACTGATAATGCTCCGTCATGTATTAGCTCCAACTGCTGATGTACGGTTTGTCAGTGGCTGTGGTCCACCAGACCATGTGCCTACCTTTGGTGGACAAGGTCCTGATGTTATCATGATCACTTGGTGCAGACATCCCTGTGTGTGCTCAGAGAAGGCATTTGTAAGGGAGTTGGCAGTGTGGCCTGTGTTCACCACTGGCATGGTGGACTTGTAGGGTACCACACCGGTCGTATGATGTCTGTGGTTTGCTGTGAAGAGGTCCTCACTTAGGTCTCCCATGCCAGTGTTGGGTGCAGGATGTGGATTACCAGTGGATACACTATATGGTCTGACATCACCATTGAGGGATGTACATCCTGTGTGGAGCATTTCCTCCCCATGTGTGATGGGCAGAACTGGTATACGTCCCCCCCTAGTGGGTATGGTTCATGGCTGTTTCACAGCGGTCATGTATGAACACCCAGGACCTGTGGCGTAGGGTGTTGTGTCATGGGTAATGTTCCCAGTCTATGTATGGGTGCTTGACGTCACCCAATACGGTGCTGTTGTGAGAGCATGCACACTCACCAGTGTCCTCAGGACAGCTGTGCAGGTATCCTGGATTTGGGAGGGTGGTCTGTAGCATGCAACAAACTGTAGGGCAGTCCTACCCATGGTTAATTGCACCTGGATATTCCCCGCTGCAATCGCCACGTCTGTGGCATGGCCGGGTTGCTGTTGTGTGGCTGGGCACACACGACGGTCCACATTCTGCCACCCATGCTGTTGCACCATGTGTATGCATGTGTGCTCTGTGCCGAGTCTAAGTGTCTGAGCATGCCCAGTAAGCAGTTGTGTAGATGGACACACAGTACAGTGCACAGCGCCCGACTGCAGTAATACCCCGGGTGCATGCCTGTATCCCCTTCGCAACGGCCACGTCTGTGCCATGGCTGGGTTGCTGTTGTGTGGCTGGACACACATGACGGTCCACATTCTGCCACCCATGCTGTTGCTCCATGTGTATGCATGTCTGCTCTGTGCCGAGTCTAAGTGTCTGAGCATGCCCAGTAAGCAGCTGTGTAGATAGACACACAGGACAGTGCACACCACGCCCGACTGCGTTGAGCATGTCTGTCTCCCCTTTGCAACCGCTAGGTGTGGGAGGCATGGCCAGTACACCCGCCGGGGGTACACACGACAGTCGTCACCGATGTCTGCAACTGGGTGTGTAGCCATGGCCAATGGCATCCTGTATAGCCATGGTGACCATCCAGGTGACACATATGTGGCTGTCATGCCACATTGGCTGCCTACATCCTGCATGACGGATGCCCTCCCATAGGGTAAAGTGTCATGTGGTGCATCCCGTATTCCTGACGTGATGTACTGATCACTAGTTATTTGGTATTCCCGACTGCAGCACTAACGTGTTACTGTACGGCCACCTTGGGATGGTAACAGGCTGCGTGACTGCGCACTCTGTCTTCATTCCCTATCGGACACATTGTCTCTGCAGATGATACCACCCACCTAGGGGTATGCCTCCTGACAGTGCTGTGCTCAGTAATCCCGTTAGCGCGTTCTGTAAATGCTTCATGCTGTAGTGAGTTCATGTAGATAGGCGTAGGTTCGACACCCGGCCCTTCCGTGTGTGTGTGTGTGTGTGTGTGTGTGTGTGTGTGTGTGTGTGTGTGTTTCCAGCTGCCTCTGCAGATGAACTAGCTTTTAGACGCTCCGCAACACATACCTCGGCTATTGCCGGCTATTGTCTTACGAGTGATGTCACCCGCCTAGAAGTATGCCTCTGACAGCGCTGTGCTCAGTAAACTCGGTAGCGCGTTCTGTAAATGCTTCATACTGTAGTGAGATCATGTAGATAGGCGTAGGTTCGACTCCCGGCCCTTGCGTGTGTGTGTGTGTGTTTCCAACTGCCTCTGCAGATGAACTAGCTTTTAGACGCTTCGCAACACATACCTCGGCTATTGCCGGCTATTGTCTTACGAGTGATGTCACCCGCCTAGAAGTATGCCTCTGACAGCGCTGTGCTCAGTAAACTGGGTAGCGCGTTCTGTAAATGCTTCATACTGTAGTGAGATCATGTAGATAGGCGTAGGTTCGACTCCCGGCCCTTCCGTGTGTGTGTGTGTGTGTGTGTGTGTGTGTGTGTGTGTGTGTGTGTGTTTCCAACTGCCTCTGCAGATGAACTAGCTTTTAGACGCTTCGCAACACATACCTCGGCTATTGCCGGCTATTGTCTTACGAGTGATGTCACCCGCCTAGAAGTATGCCTCTGACAGCGCTGTGCTCAGTAAACTCGGTAGCGCGTTCTGTAAATGCTTCATACTGTAGTGAGATCATGTAGATAGGCGTAGGTTCGACTCCCGGCCCTTCTGTGTGTGTGTGTGTGTGTGTGTGTGTGTGTTTCCAACTGCCTCTGCAGATGAACTAGCTTTTAGACGCTTCGCAACACATACCTCAGCTATTGTCTTACGAGTGATGTCACCCGTCTAGAAGTATGCCTCTGACAGCGCTGTGCTCAGTAAACTCGTTAGCGCGTTCTGTAAATGCTTCATACCGTAGTGAGATCATGTAGATAGGTGTAGGTTCGACTCCCGGCCCTTGTGTGTGTGTGTGTGTGTGTGTGTGTGTGTGTGTGTTTCCAACTGCCTCTGCAGATGAACTAGCTTTTAGACGCTTCGCAACACATACCTCGGCTATTGCCGGCTATTGTCTTACAAGTGATGTCACCCGCCTAGAAGTATGCCTCTGACAGCGCTGTGCTCAGTAAACTTGGTAGCGCGTTCTGTAAATGCTTCATACTGTAGTGAGATCATGTAGATAGGTGTAGGTTCGACTCCCGGCCCTTGTGTGTGTGTGTGTGTGTGTGTGTGTGTGTGTGTGCGTTTCCAACTGCCTCTGCAGATGAACTAGCTTTTAGACGCTTCGCAACACATACCTTGGCTATTGCCGGCTATTGTCTTACAAGTGATGTCACCCACCTAGAAGTATGCCTCTGACAGCGCTGTGCTCAGTAAACTCGGTAGCGCGTTCTGTAAATGCTTCATACTGTAGTGAGATCATGTAGATAGGCGTAGGTTCGACTCCCGGCCCTTCCGTGTGTGTGTGTGTGTGTGTGTGTGTGTGTGTGTGTGTGTGTTTCCAGCTGCCTCTGCAGATGAACTAGCTTTTAGACGCTTCGCAACACATACCTCGGCTATCAGCGGCCATTCCTTTATGGATGTTGCCAGCCACCTGTACATGTGCCTCTGCTGGTGGTGTGCTCGGTGGTCCACGTAGCACATTCCATACCTGTGTTGTACGTTTGTGCGTTTGGGTATGTGGGTGTGTGGTCAAACAACATGCCTGCCACATGTGTGTGTGTCCATGCTCCCCGCTGCATGGGTTCATATGGTATTGCCTTGTGGTTTACGCATAACACACCTATCCTGCCGCCATCCCTGTGTTTCTGGATGGCGGTATGCAGTTCGTGTACCGCTTGTGTGTCTGTTGTGGTCGGGGACCCCCGTAGCGTGATCTCCACGCACACCATGCTATGGTGTGCTGGGGTGATGCTGTGTACATGACACACCGGCCTGCCACATGTGTCCGTCTGTATCTCTCTCATTGTATATCTACGCATCCTATTTTGTGGCCGCACTGCTGCTCTAGCATGGACGGCTGTCTTTCCCATGTATCACATATTTGCACGGGAGACATATGACTGTGGTCCGTTCGCGTATCCACTCATTGTCCATGCACTGTCCGTATTCCGAACACCGTATTGACATCTGCTGGATATCGTAACACACAGCTATCCTTGCTGTCCTGGCAGTGTACCATTACCGCGCCATACACCTTGTGTGTACTTGGCTAGTTATGGTGTGTGTATGTCTACCTGTGCTGTATGCATGGTTGTGTGTGTGTCCCGCTACAGCCATCTGTGCATGTAGCCACCATGGCTAATCCTTGTGGACCGCAGTTTCATGTGCACGTCTGCACATACCTGCAGACTGTACTACCCCTCCTACGGCTGCAGACTTAGATCGACTGCTGCCCTAGGCTGTGGGGCTCCTTGGCGCCCACCACAGCACATGGTGCCCCCATCATGGTATACCTACATGACACACCTACTAGACAGGTGGCCCTAGTAGTGCGGCGCCCTGGCCAGCCGCAGGAATGCTGTACGCCACGGCGGATGTGGGCAGATCACAAGGCATACATCTACATTCGCGCTTTACGATGTCCAGGTTGTAATACCAGAGGGGGGACCTCATCAGCTATGCTATAGTATGTGGATCTATTTGGTTTAGTAGGTGGAGGGTTGCCCACACGCCAGGGCTGACCGATGGAACACTGATGAGGCCTCTTTTGAGAGGCAGGTGGAGCAAGCCCCCGTAACATGGATGTAGTTTAGGTACAGATGTAGGGTTAGCACACATTCGTCCACTCATTCAGTTCTGTACCGCTGTATTACAGTGATATGCTGTGCATATCTGCCATATACATTGTTAGATCATTCAATGATGAGTATTCGGCATAGTACAATATCATATGATACATGTGTTAATAGGATGCCTTCTGAGGTGTTAACATATGTGTGTGTGGTAAACATTGCGTCTGTGCTTTCTATGCTGTGGTTACATGTTCATTGTTTGCACAGAAGGTAACACATGGAAGTGTAAGGGGGGATATATAAAGCCTGGACGTCCTGTTATGTGTAATGCGTCTCACGGAGCGCACGGGTGATAGCGCTGACATGTCTATGGAGTAACCTTTGGATACCACATGTGACCTGTCGTGGACGCAAACGTCACGCTGACTGTATCATCTACCTATGTGTGTCGCTTTGTGTGCCATAAGGTGCCAGCGGTCTTTGATGTGGATTATGTGTATTCCATGGTCAATTGACATTAACAGTATTACTTCACAGAAGGATGTCCTTCATTGGTGGGGACGCCATAGTTTCACCATCGTATGGCTTTCCTAGCTGACGTTGATATTGTGCCATTGGTATGTGTTCCACAGGTCACCCATGTCTCCCGTGCACGCGTGTGAACCCCATTCGGTGCTGGCATATTGACAGCTGTGTACCGGTATTGGCACAGCGGTCTGGCTTTGTATGTGGAGTGTCTACTGGTTTCCCCATCTGTATTACCTGTGTTATGCCTCACTGCAGCTGTGTGGTTACACCAAGTTTGCGGTTATGGGTGCCATCTCGGTCCTACGCTTGTCCATCCCTCGCGAGTGTCTACTGGACACTGGTATGGAGCAGTACACATTTCACACCTGCATTTCGCATTAGACGGTGGATGCTTTGCACTATCAGTGGGGAGTAAGGCACGTGCTACTCCCACATCCCTCCCATGGTGCGGGACAACGACATCTGCCAAACAACACCGAGCCCCATTACTGCATACCCAGGATCCCATGGATGCAGCCCTCGACAGTACCCATTACACATCCTGCATGTGTGCGGGAATGGGATGTGGACGCACATCTATGGGCTCTACAATATGGGAATATCTGTACATATGTCACGCCCTCTGTGGACAGCTGTCATCAACCCTGAACACGCTGGGGTGCATATGTCTGGCTGTACCGTGACACGGCTGTCAGTTATTTCGGGTCTCCCGATCGTGGCTGGTTGACATTGTGTACGGATGAATCTCTGGGGCCCTACTATGAACACCGTTGTGCACATGTACAGTGTAGACCTTGTTGGACTGTGTCCATCTGGCTAGTGGGTTTGACCACTGCTGTATGTTCCCCCATCGCGGATGTGTGGTTGCTACCCATATTATGTAGTGCTACGTTGACCAGGGTATTCTAAACTGAAACTGGATGGTGTAGATCCAATGATGCAGGCTAGGAGAGAAGCTTTAGGTCATCCTCCAATGTCCCATTAGGATATGTCCACCACAGTATCGGCACACGGACACAACCAAAGAATGTAGATCCTATTAAATCATTGACGGATGTTCTTCATAAGCGTGAACGCCATAGTGTCAGGATCCTATGACTTTCCCACTTAACGTTGTTGGTGTGCCGTTAGTATGTGTTCCACAGGTCGGCCATGTGTTCCGCGGTATAGTAGCGAGTGATCCCCATTCACCTTCTAGCAGATTGGGTGCTGTGTATGCCGGTATTCGCACGGCGGTCTGACATCGTATGTGGAGTCTCTACTGTAGTCCCTATCTGTATTCCCTGTGTTGTGCCTTACCACAGCTGTGTGATTCCACCAGGTGTGCATTTATGGGTGACATCTTGGCCGTACGATTGTCCATCCATGGGAACTGTCCAATGGACACTGGTATAGTGCTGTACACATTTCAAAGCTGCATTTAGCATTCTCCGGTGGGTGATTTGCATAATTAGTGCGGAGTAACGCATGTGCCATACCCACATCCCTCACACGGGGCGGGACAACGCATCATCTGCCAATCAACACCGAGACCCATGTCTGCATACCCACGATCCCATGGCTGCAGCCCTCGACAGTACCCGTTGCACATCCTCCACATGTGCGGGAATGGGATGTGGACGCACCTGTATGGACTGGACAATCTGGGGATTCATGTGCATATCACCTGCAGTTCATGGACAGTTGTCATTAACCTTGGGCACGCTGGTGGTGTATATATGTAGCTGTGCCGTAGTCACGGCTGCCGCTTCATCTGGGTGTCCCGCTCCAAGCAGGTTGCATTGCGTAAGGATACATTTTTGGGTCCTACACTGGACACCAGTGTGCATATGTAAAGTGTAGAACATAGTGGACTGTGTCCATCTGAGCAGTGTGTTTGACTTCCACTGCATGTCCAGCAGTCACGGATGTCTGTTTGAGTACCCATATTATGTAGTGCTACGTAAACCGGGTCTTCCGCCACGGAACCCAAATGGTGTAGTTCCCATGATGCAGGCTAACAATTGCTTTCACTAATCCGCAGATATCCCATTGGGACATTCCCGCCTCTGTATTGTCACATTAACACGAAGAAACCATGTATAACCTATTGATTCATTGCAGGATGTTCTTTATATGTGTGTACGCCATAGCTTTAACATCCTATACCCTTTCTATTTGACGTTGTTGGTGTGCCATTAGTATGTGTTCCGCAGGTCGCCCATTTGTTCCGCGGTATGGCAGCGAGTGATCACCATTCACTTGCTGGGTAATAGAGTGCTGTGTACACCGGTATTACAGCAGTCTGACTTTGTATGTGGAGTCTCTACTGTAGTCCCTATCTGTATTCCTGTGTTTTGCCTTACTACAGCTGTGTGATCCCAGCAGATGTGCTGTTATGGGTGCCATCTTGACCGAACGTTTGTCCGTCCATGGGGAATGGCTACTGGACACTGGTAGAGGGCTGTACACATATCACAGCTGCATTTAGCATTCTCCAGTGGATGATTTGCATTATTATTGTGGAGTAACGCATGTGCTATACCCACATACCTCCCACGGGGCGGTACGACGGATTATCTGCCAATCGACACACAGCCCCATTTCTGCATACCCACTATCCCATGTCTGCAACCCTCGACGGTACCCATTGCACATCCTCCATGTATGCGTGAATGGGATGTGGACGCACGTCTATGGACTCGGCAACCTGGGGAGTCCGATCCATATGTCCTGCATGTCATGGACACTTGTCATCAACCTTGAAAACGCTGGTGGTGCACATATGTGGCTGTGCCGTAGTCACGGCTATCAGGTCTTCTGGTTCTCTAGATCGCCACCTGTTCACATTGCATTCGGATAATTCTTGGGTCCTACAATGGACACCAATGTGCATATGTCAAGTGTAGAACCTATTGTACTGTGTCCATCTGGCCAGTGGGTCTGACTGCTGCCGTATGTTCAGCAATCACGGATGTCTGTTTGAGTACCCATATTATGTAGTGCTACGTGAACCGGGTTATCCGCCACTGTACCCAAATGGTGTAATTCCAATGTTGCAAGCTAACAATTGCTTTCACCTGTCAACTTTACACGAACGAAACATGTAGATCCTATTAATTCATTGAAGGATGTTCTTTGTATGTGGGTACGCCATAGCTTAACCATCCTATAACCATCCTAGTTCACGTTGTGGGCATGCCATCAGTATGTGTTCCGCAGGTCGCACATTTGTTCCAGTATGCAAGTAATCCCCAGTCACTTGCTGGCAGGTTGAGAGCTGTGTACGCCGGTATTCGCACGGCGGTCTGACTTTGTATGGGGAGTGTCTACTGTACTCCCTATCTGTATTTCCTGTGTTATGCCTTACTGCAGCTGTGTAATTCCACCAGGTTTCCAGTTATGGGTGCCATCTTGGTCGTACACCTGTCCATCCATGGGAATTGCCTACTGGACAGTAATATAGGGCTGTACACATTTCACACCTGCTTTTACCATTATCTGGTGGATGCTTTGCATCATTGGTGGGGAGTAAGGCACGGGCTATACCCACATCTCTCCCACGGGGCGGGACAACGGATTATCTGCCAAACAACACCGAGCCCCAATTTTGCATACCCAGGATCCCATGGCTGTAACCCTCCACGGTACCCATTACACATCCTTCATGTGTGGACTGGGATGTGGACTCACTTATATGGACACGACAATCTGTGGATTTCTGTTCATATGTCCTGCATTTCATGGACAGTTGTCATCAACCTTGAACACGCTGGTGGTGCATATGTATAGCTGTGCCGTAGTCACGGCTGTACACCGTCTGGGTCGACCGCAGCTGTTTCATGTCTCAAATGGGTATATTTTTGGAGTCCTACAATGGACACCGATGTGCATATGTAAAGTGTAGAACGTGTTGGACTGTCAACATCTGGCCAGTATGTTCCCCAATCGCGGATGTCTGTTCGCCTACCCATATTATGTATTATTTGGCCTATCCATACCCACGTGCCAGTAAGCGTAAATACAGCAAACCTTTACTCCTGGTCATCTTCATAAAAGACATCCTTGAACATATATCAGGCCAAAACGGACAATGACAGAAACGATACACTCCACAGTCAAAACATACTAAGCTCTTTCACCCACTAACATGGGTCATCGTCGGAGTACGAAATACATTACATAGTCGTCCCTTATACACTTCCTTCAGAGTCAGTTTAAAGTCAATTAATCAGTAAACCTGCTCATAGTTAAGTGGACAGTGCTCCATGTCTTGAAGATAACGTGACTTATACAAGTCAGTGTTGCATACATTACTTAATGGAAACAATAATACAACAACAATGTGTTTATATAACTACAATATTGGTCAATACAATCAGTATATTGACACATAGTTGATAATTGTTGAGTAAACCTTAGAATGTAGTGTGTTGATCATGGTATGAAATATCAATGTGTATAACTGTTGCATTACGATTCCAAAGCATGGAATCAATAAGTGCAATTGAAGCATAATATGTATAAATATGAATGTAAATGAAAGTCACAATGTTACGTGTGAATATGACTGTATCATAACTATATCAATATGAAATGGAATGAACTGTAGTTGTTTACATCTTCTTTTCCGTTGACAAATCTATGTCCATGCGTCATATATACGGGCCGTCGGGCTGCAGTGTAGATGTATACATGTGAACCCCTCGTTTCATACCTTTCTTTGTTACTGTCTGTGGATTACCTGTGTACACACATCAATTACCATGCCATACCTTTCCGCTGTACAGGTTCTGGCATGGTGTACGGCTGGTTGGCCCTCAATCTTGCTGTGTGTTACATTGACCAGTGTCTATCTGGCAATTCGCTGGCGTGTCATGTGTGACCTTCTTGCTTCTTTAGGGACCTGATCCCATAATTGTGACGTGCTTCCACCGGCCATATATCTGTCTGTCGTCTGGGATCTGTGTGTAACCAGTCCTTTCAGGACACGTTCTATTGTTCTTTTTTGTTTACATATATGAGTACTTTGGTATGTTGTGCTATGATTGTGTGTGGGGCATCTTCCACGGGCCTCTGCTGACACTCGACATATATCCAGCTAGCGTAGCACGGTCAACAAGTGTGAGCCAACTGACGCAATTGACGGGGGCACCTTCTGACAAGTGGGTCGGGTTACTGATGCATACCGTCATCAATCCATACTACTAACACATAATGCTATTCTATCCACATTCTATGTTTGTCTCATCACATAGCGTGTGTTTCTCACTATTTCTAACGGTACTTTACATGGCATTGCCCGATTCCATACTTTCAGAGGCTGACATTTATGAGACCTGTCTGGTTGACGTGGAGGACACATCCTTAACCTGCCCTGCTTCGAGGAGATCACACACGCACACGTGCACGTGTATTTCCTAATTGTGGTTTACGCGCAGGCGCATTACGCATATCCGTATTCTGTCTCCATATGTTTACTGGCCCTGTGTGGTTACGTGGTCTGTGTTAGTTGTGACTATTCCAGTAACATATCTGTGATCCGGTTGACGGACGTGCGAATGCATGCATTACTTTATACATGTAACAGTCTTTGCAGCATGGACACATTACGTACACGTTCACATTTATATGTTCCATAGTCGTAATTCAAACAGGACTGCATTCACGTTTGCTGGTTACTGTGACCACTACATGTTAGCTGTTCGGTGTCATTAATATGCATACCCATGGTACTTAGCTACATTTACATATCCCCACCCCATCCCCCGCACTCACGCACGCGTCACTGGCATCCCTTCTCCTGCTGGGAAAGGTGCGGTACTACATGTTAAACATTCCTTATTCCCTCCCGTTCATGGCCCAGGATGCATATGTCTTGACCGCAGGGATGTTCAGATCACAGGGGCTTATATCCCCAACGCATACAGGCCTTCGATGGTCAGGATGTCCCTGTGGTGCTTTGGGTTTGCTCTTGTCCGCCCAGTGTACGGAACTGCCCTGACCGTGTACGAATGTTAGATGAGTCACATGGCCACGGTTTGTCCGTGTCTATGATACCATGTCCCCCCCCCCCATAATTCCTAACCGTGTGCGCTGATTGGCCAGCGTACCCGTTGTCGATGTTATAGTAATTGAACACGGTCTGGTCGAACGGACCTATTTCCATTAGTAACCCTCGATATTCATGACCTGTCTCGCCATATTACATGGGTTTAATATTGCGTGATGGCTTTCACTGAGCCACGGACATGTCCGTTGCTTAGTTTGGGCCAGTCCCGCTCTGCTACACACATTTAACATGGCGGAACAGGTTGAACAGCTCAGCAACAGGGACATCGGCCTCTCCGTCGCTGTTTAGTATTGAATCGCTATGTTGACTTTGTTTCACAGAGCGAGACAGTGTCGACATTGGTAACGGACATCTCGCGCAGTACGTCCACACCGCCGCTGGTGGCGTATGTCGGCGTTAGGCGGGCGGACAGGCATTATGCTGTGCCATTATGTCTGGGGAATATATGGTTTCTTGCCATAGATGATATGTCATACTAGCAATGACCCGCGTCTGGGTGTGGGTACTGCTGTATTTACCCACGACAAGAGTGGCCTTAGGTCACGTGGTGCCCTAGGCAGAAGTACTCCATGATGCCACCCCCACATCACCCGCTAACCCCGTCCTGGTCTACCTACACAAAATAAAGGCTTGAAAGGTGCCCCGAGTAGAGCGGCGCCCTAGGAGGCTGCCTAGTTGGCCTATGCATAAGGCCACATATGTGTGTGGTCCCTCGTGCGTCGGACTCGGGAACGCACCACGTCTGCGTGAGTATATCTAGCATTACCCACATCCAGGCGTGGTTTATTGCTATGATGTTCCACACCTGTGTTTGGACAACCTACAATAGCTTCTGCTATTGGCATGCAATGCTGTGTGTGGTGCCGGTTACCATACATATACCTTTCTCAAAAGCCGAATTTACACTTCTGAACACTACTGTGGTCTCCTTTGAGGCCCCTGAGCCAGTGGTAAACATTACTCAAACCGCTGAATTAAGTACATATGCCTTCCACCAGCACCTACAGGACTGCATGAGTCAGGCAATCCCATACAAAACTGAGACTCTCTGTACCAAAGCCAAGCATCCAGTCTGGTGGACCCCAGCCATGAACAAGCTCTAGAACGACTGGAGGTAGCTACTACAAGATAGAGTGGAATACTTGTAAGGTAAGACACCCTTGCTCATTGTATGTGAACACCTGGGAGGACACTCCCAGATAAGCTCACACTGGGTTCAGAATGATGTGAGGATGACTGAACCTACACACATTGCCAACATAATGGACGAAAGGTTCGTTGCTAACTTCTCCCCCCCCTCACCCCCACATGGAGAGATATCTATACCAGAGGATTGTAGATCCTGGAACTTCTGTGATACAGGTGTGAAATGCTCTCTCCAAGGCAGTAAACACAGCATCCATGGGACCAGATGGTGTCCCAGCTGTGTACTCCATGAACTCAATGGGGAATTAAACCCACAGTTAGGACAGCTGTTTAACCGTAGCCTCACCTCAGGATACGTAACCAAGTAGTGGCACAAGGCAACTGTAGTCCCACTTCACAAGGATGGTGCATTCACTGACCCTGGTAATTACCATCCCATTAGCTTGACAAGCCTTATCTGCAAAGCCATGGAGAAGGATCATGATGGAAGTCATACATAATGACATAGGGGACTTGCATACTTTGGATCCAACCCAGTTTTGCTTGGTCAAATACAGATCATGCCTTTTAAACGTGTCTGACTTTTAGGATCAGTCACCAAGGCCATTGATGAGGGCAAAGCAGTCCATACAGCCTACCTAGACCTGGCAAAGGCCTTCAACACAATACCACCCTCAGGTATCATTGATAAACCCGTCTGCTTGAATGTAAATACATACTTCGCCAGAGGGGTTGCAAACTGGCTAAGTGACAGAACCCACACGGTCATAGTTGCTGGCGCCATGTCATACTCACAGCCAGTCACAGGTGTTGTCCCACAGGGCTCAGTCCTGGGTCCACTATTTTTCCGCATCTACATTTCAAAAGTACAAGCAAACACAGGGGTTATGGCTGACAATGTTTGCAGATGACTGCAAACCGGGTGCCATAGTCGGACACACATCTGACACAGATGTCCTTCAGAAGGGCCTCACAGCTATGGATAACTGGTGCCAGAGACATGGCCTACAGCTAAATGCCGGGAAATGCATAGTCATACCCTTCGGGAAGAACGAGGTTACCCCTAGCTACCATATAGGTGGCAATCCACTGAGCACAGAGGGAGTTACCAGGGATCTGGGGACCCGTGTTGTCGGTAACCGTTTGTTCGACACACATTGCTAACGTAGTTAGATAGACCTTCTACATTGGCCACCTGATCATGAAGGCATTCACATCTACATCAGGAGAGGTCATTGTCCCCTTGTACTCATCACTCATTACACCTATGATTGAGTACAATGCCCCGTTCAGAATATCTGTGACCCGACACCTGCAGCAGCTGGAAGGCCCGACAGTTCATCCACAAACGGATGCAGGGTCTCAGGAATATGTGTTATGCTGACCAACTGAAAGGGTTCCATCCCTATTCCGTCGCATACCACTTGCCCAGAGGTGACCTGTGCCTGGCATCCAAGGCCAGGTCGAACCCGGATTTGTTGACTATGCTTCACCTAAAGAATCTAGATCCCTCAGAATCACAAGGGCAGGTGACGTACACCTTGGCACTGTCATTAATGGAACGTGCTGGTGGGACACATTCATCACCCAGACACTCACTATGCTGTGGAACAACATCCCAGTACATGTGAGACAGAGCACCTGGCTGGCCTTGTTTTAGTATTTTTACAAGGATGTCTGAATTGCTTTATTCAACTAACCTTGTAAATGAATATTTACTTTACCACATTTTTAATCTTTACATTCCATTGATATATTTTACATTAGTCATAATCATAGTGTTTATCTCTATATATTAGGGTTCATTTATATTACTAGGTGTCTCTACTTCTATTAATATATTGGCACAATCCCTAGAACATATATATGTAACGTATACACTCAGACACTTGGAAAACATTATGTTGGGTCTTCTTTCATATTAATACATATAGTATTATTTTCATGAAGAATGTACATGTTGAAGCAATGTCTGATTTACTCACTGTGTGCAATCTGTAACCCGAGTAGACTTTTTAGCTTGTTCGCCTTTAAGGCATTTAATTAATACTTAGCACATCTTATTTACTGCCCAATTAAGGGTTTTAAATGTAGTAAATTGAACTGCATTGTATGTATTCTGAAGAAGTCTGCTTATGAAGCAGACGAAAAGCAATGCAATAAACTATGGTGACTGCATTTAATTCCTGGTGGGCTCTGAGTGGTCACCGGCCGTTTCTACAGTACCTCATTTTTGCTTTGGACTTTCTCATCTGGGTCTCTGTGTTATTTGTATGGGGAATGTCAAGTGTAGTCCCTATGTGTATTACCTGTGTAATGCCTTACTGCGGCAGTGTAATTCCACCGGGTTTGCAGTTAGGGGCGCATTCTTGTTCATACGCTTGTCCATCCATGTGAATTGCCTACTGGACACTGGTATAGGGCTGTACACATTTCACGCCTGCATTTAGCATTCTCCGGTGGATGCTTTGCATTATTAGTAGGGAGTAAGGCAGGTACTATGCCCACATCCCTCCCACGGGGTGGGACAACAGATTATCTGCCAGACAACACAGAGCCCCATTTCTGCATACCCAAAATCCCATGGCTGCAACCCTCGACAGTACCCATTACACATCCTTCATGCGTGCGGGACTGGGATGTGGACGCCCATGTATGGACACGTCGATCTGGGTATTTCTGTTCATATGTCCTGCATTTCATGGACTCTTGTCAGCAACCTTAAACACGCTGGTGGTGCATATGTCTACCTGTGCCGTAGTCACGGCTATATCATTGTCTGTTCGGACACGGCTGGAGTGGGTTCTGTGAGAATGTATTTTTGGGTCCTTCAATGGACACCAATGTGCATATGTCAAGTTAGATGTTGCTGGACTGTGTCCAACTGGGCCAGTGCTTTTCACTGCTGCTGTATGTTCCCCAATCGCGGATGTCTGTTTGACTACCCATTCTACGTGGTGCTACGTAACCAGGTGATTTAGTACTGTGAACAAATGTTATACATCCAAAGATGCTGGTTAGCAACTGCTTCAAATAAACCTCAGACATCCCAATAGGACATATCCGTCACTGTATTTTCAACATAACACCACCGGAACATGTTGATCACCTATGTATTCATTTAACCATGTCGTCTTCATAGGTGGGAACGCCATAGTTTACATATCCTACTTGACATTGTGGGTGTGCCATTAGTATGTGTTCCACAGGTCGCACATCTGTTCCGCTGTATGGTAGCGGGTGCTCCTCATTTTGTTGCTGGCAGATTGAGTGCTGTGTACGCTGGTGTTGGCACGGCGGTCCAACTTTGTATGTGGAATGTCAACTGTAGTCCCTATGTATATTTCCTGTGTTATGCCTTACCGCGGCTGTGTAATTTCCCCTGGTTTGCAGTTGTGGGTGCCATCTTGGCCGTACGCTTGTCCATCCATGAGAATTGCCTACTGGACACTAGTATAGGGCTGTACACATTTCACACCTGCATTTAGCATTCTCCGGTGGATGGTTTGCATTATTAGTGGAGAGTAAGGCAGGTGCTACGCACACATCCCTCCCACGGGCGGGACAAAGGATTACCTGCGAAACAACACCGAGCCCAGTTTCTACATACCCAGGATCCCTTGACTGCAACAGTCGACAGTACCCATTACACATCCTTCATGTGCGGGACTGTGATGTGGACGCACTTCTATGGACCCGGTACCCTGGGTATTTCTGTGCATATGTGCTGCATTTCATGGACAGCTATCATCAACATTAAACACGCTTGCGGTGCATATGTGTGGCTGTGACGTGGTCACGACAATGAGTTCATGTAGGTGATGATGGAAGCGGCACGCATTCCTTGAATAAATTTTGGGTCCTACAATGGACACCACTGTGCATATGTAAAGTGTAGAGCTTGTCGGACTGTGTCCTTGTGGCCAGTGGGTTTGACTGATGCTGTGTGTTCAACCATCGCGGATGTCTGCTTGACTACCCATACTGTGTAGTGCTACAGGAACCATGTTTTCCGAGACCAGAACCCAATGGTGTACATCCAATGTTGCAGGTTAACAACCACTTTAATTAATCCCCAGAGGTCACGGTTGGGAGGTATCGCCACTTTATTGTCGGAACAACACCTCCAGACTAGGTAAATCACGGGAACTTTAGCCGGTCTTACCGGCCATTTGCAATTGTAATTAGCAGACACGTGTCAATACATGTATGATAATACATATTGTCATGCCGAAGGTAATCTATGTTATTTGGACAATGGCTTCTGCTATTGGCATACGTTGCTGTGAGTGTTGCCGGTTACCATACACATTGCTTGCTCAGAGGCAGACTTCCCAATTCTGCACACTACTGTGGTCTCCTTTAAGGACCCTGAGCCAGTGGTCGACAGTACTGCAGCCACTGCATCACTCACATATGCCATCTACCAGTACCTACAGGACTGCATGAACCAGGCATTCCCTTACCCAACTGTGGTTCATTGCACCAATGCCAAGCATCCAGTGTGGTGTACCCCAGCCATACACAGGCTGTAC
Organism: Protopterus annectens; assembly: GCF_019279795.1. NCBI lineage: Eukaryota > Metazoa > Chordata > Ceratodontiformes > Protopteridae > Protopterus > Protopterus annectens. Next base: position 1,235,810,843 of record NC_056743.1, on the reverse strand, counting down.
AACAAGAGGAGGTGGCTACTACAAGGCGGAGCAGACACCTTGTGAGGTATGACACCCTTGGTCATCATATGTGTAGAGCTACACGCTGTCATGACATGGTCCAGGGCACGTTCCACAGATATACCTACATGGACCTGGCTGACAATCATACCACCTTCATTTGCTATGCTCGACACCTGGGAGGTCACTCCCACATATGCTCTGACTGGGTTCACGAAGATGTGGAGTTTACTCAACATACACACATTGCCAAAATACGGGCTGACAAGTTCGGTGAGGACATCTCCACATTTCCCCCACATGAGGAGATGTCTGTACCAGTGGTTTGTGGTCCCCAAATGTTCTGTGACACACGGGTGGGACATGCTCTCTCCAGGGTAGTGGACATAGCATCCATGAGACCAGCTGGTGACCCGACTGTGTACTCCACTATCTCATTGAGGAATTAGACCCACAGTTAGGACAGCTATTTCTTTGTAGCCTCACCTCAGGTAACGTACCCAGGTTGTGTCGCACGGCAACTGTAGTCCCACGTCACAGGGCCAATGCCTCCACTGACCCTGGTTATTACTGTCCCATTACCATGAGGAGACCTATCTGCAAAGACATGGGGAGGGATCATACTGCGGCTCGTAGATGAAGGCATAGGGGACATGCATACTTTGCATCCAACACGGTTTGGCTTGTTCAGGGGTGGATCATGCCTTTAAAGCATGGTTGACATTTTCGGGACAGTCACCGAGGCCATTGATGGGGGTCTTGCAGTCCATACAGCCTACCTCGACCTGGCAAAGGGCTTCAACACATTACCCCCCTCAGGTATCGTTGATAAACCCATTGGCTGGGATGTGAACACGTATATCACAGGATGTGTTGTAAACTGTCTATGTGACACAACCCATGTGGTCATAGTTGCTGGCAGCATGTCAGACCTACTGCCTGTCGCAAGCGGTGTCCCATGGGGCCCTTCCCTGGGTCCACTCCTCTCATACATCTACATTTCCACAGTACAGGCACACACAGGGGTGTTATGGGCAACATTGTTTGTAGATGACTGCGACACAGGTGCCATGGTGGGACGGACATCTGACACAGATATCCTTCAAAGGGGCCTCCCAGATATGCATATCTGCTGTCAGGGACATGTCCCACAGCTAAATGCTAAGTAATGCAGCATCATACCTGTCGAGGAGTACTAGGTCACCCCTGTCCAGCATATAGGTGGCTGTCCACTGAGCGCAGGGTGATTACCAGGATCAGGGGACAGAGTTTGTCGGTCACCATTCGTTCAACACACACGTTGCTATCGTGGTTCGGTGGGACTTCTACATTGCCCACCTGTTTGTGCAGGGATTCACATCTACATCAGGGTAGGTCATTGTCTCCTTGTACCCATTACGTGTTACACCTATGATTTACTACATTGCCCCATTCGGAGGGTATCTGACCCAACACCTACAGCAGCTGGGAAGGCCTCATAGGTTAATTGTCATACAGATGCAGGGTGACATGGATTTGTGTAATGCTGCCCCACTTGTAGGATCCCTGCCCCATTCAGTCACATACCTGTTGTTTAGTGTTGACCTGTGCCTGACATACGAGGCCATGTCAACCCATATGTCATGTCTATGCTTCACCTACTGTATCTGCATCCCTCAGAACCACAAGGGCAGGTGACATGAACCTTGTCACGGTCATTAATGGGATGTTGGAGTGACACATATGTCACCCGGACACTCACAATGCTGTGGATCTACATCGCAGTACATGTGAGACAGAGATCCTTCCTAGCCTTGTTCGGGGGTATGTTGTCCATTGCATGGGGAATTGCAGATATAGGCCGGGGATTACATTATTATCACTGCTTGACAGAGGTACAGCAATATCATAAGTATTTTATCTCCGGCACAGAAGGTTGGCAAAGTAATCCTAACTATGGTGTAGGGTTATGGCTGAACCTGGGTCGATGGCCTACCCTGTACCTATGGACGTATGAACCTATATTCATAGTTTGTCCCATTTACACTTGTCTATCCCCTATCCTCTTTCTCAAGTGTATATTTCTGTGGCACATGATTGTCCTCTGTATTACTTGCAGGTATGCTGTCTACAGTGCACATACGTCACAGTTGATGACAGTGTATCTGTGTCCCTAACACTGTGATACTGAGGACTACCACACATCCTTCACAACATTACATGCATATGTCCATTCTATTCTTCTTTGGCCTATGGGGTGTTAAGGCAACAATTACACAAGTCCCTGTTTGTGCATGCTTCATGTTGGTGTTTGACCAGCCTCCGTTGCAGTCGTGTGTTGGACGGTAGTGTTTCTGTGTGTTTGGCATGTGTTTTTATTGCGGTACATCTGTGGGAGGTGTGGTTGGCACATGTTCCTCTTTGCAGGGACACCCATCCTGGGGTTTGTGTCATGCATCTGCACTTGGCACGTGCCATATGTCCTGTACTATTCCCACAGTCGTGTATGCCTTCATGCACTACTACTGCGTGTTACTGGCTGTTTGTATGTGGTACACATGGTGATTGTGGTGGTTGGCTTGACCTATTCCCATGCTAGAACATACACATCTGTCAATTACGTTGTTTAAATCAAACTGTAACACTCATTCGTCGTTTCAAAATGACAGTCAATAACACAGGAAGCTCAGATTAACAACGTTTTACTACTGTGCACCAGGAGGCAAATAACTATGCAGTACAAGTTTAGAGTTTTGTCTTACTCTATACAAGTAACAGCTGTATGAGTATTGTGTTAACAATCATCTTTTGCACACCTTAATGATGTGGTCAGTCACAGGGCATTTACATCACTATAGTCCACAATATTGTATTCCTACAACAGTGCTAAGGTAATGCTTATTGAATGTTTTCCCATGAGGATAGCACAGCCTTGCGAGCCACATAGTCAATTAGAATGTCCTTCGGTAAATTCTGCTCTGTCAAGGTTCCAAGACTGTTCAGATCCAGTCGTCACTTCATTTCCTACTAGGTTCCTTTGTCTCTCTGGTGAGCAGCTGTACCCTGTCTTAGATAGAGCTCACAAGGCCATCCTCCTCAGTGGAAGGATGACAGATATACCTGTACATACATTTATTATTCTCTATCCCAGCAGATGACTAATGCTGAATGACATACACCTGCTGCACTGGTTACTGCCAGGGTCAGGGTTCAATCACACTGCAGCTACACTACAGGCAATTACATGCATGATAAGCTCTACTGCCATATTGTAAAATAGAATAATATGCATTATACACTATTTGCTTCTAAACTAGCACGTCATATATATGTTTAAATATATATTTTGCTAACATTCTCCCTCCTTTGATTGCTTCTATTCTATCCAGAAACATATACAACATTATTTCATTCCTAGCCTCTTCCTCTCTGGAGCGTTTAACTAGGCAAGTCATTTGTTGTACATTTCAGAAAGGATTTCATTTTGTATTAACAAATACCACTACAGGTCTTGATACATAGTCTCGGTTACAGATCGTCGACAGAGTCCCTGACTAATACTTACATGCAAAGTATCCCGCAACAGACACATGCTCCCAATATGAGCAGAACAACACAAATGGCAATCAAGATATTCAGTATGACTGAACCCCATCGACCAAATGGTTTGTGGAAATGGTTAAGTCAGTGGGTTTGGGCCTGGTTCCATGGATGACACCTGCTGTATTACCTCTAGGTGGGCGTTGATATTGTTCTTATTATGTGGTACTTAGACACAGCGGTCTTCTTTGATAAGCGCCAAGACGCATCAATTCTCGCCAGGGTGCAGTCGCGCTATTACATTTTGTGACACAACAGTTCTCATTGCATCCAGTTCATCAGTCACAAGTTCAAGAGCGAAATGTCACATTGCTCATTCCTCCGACAGGTTTTGACAACTTCCTCTGTTCCCTGATTGATTTCACTACTCCACAAGCTGGGAGTGTTCCAGCCCAGGATATAACGCTGTCACTCAAGTCCATATGAGTCAATATTCCTTTATCTCTTGCAGAAGAATGGATTTTCAGAACAGCTTCCATTTCACCCACTGGATTAGTAGGTTTCTCGACTGTGTTCCCAGTTCTTTGAGCTATATGTCTTATAGTTCGTTTCGCACTCCAGAGGCAATTGTGCAGTATGTCATGGGACTGGAGCCAGATAACCCAAAAAACAACTGCCGGACCAATTCTCAGGTAACCATTGATATGCTTTTTTCCCACAAACAAAATAACAATATTCTACTTTACTACTGATGCGGGTTAACTCTGCATGTAACATTTACCTGTCTATAACAGAGGACTGTTTATACAATTCAGGATGTTTCTGCACATCTTTCCACGTTGTTCTCATGAAGCGTCAATACAAATCATGAATGGTGCTACAACTAGTACTGTGATCTTTGGCTGTTATATGACATTTGTAAGACACAGTTATGTTACAAATACTCCCACCAACTTGAACTGTATCATGTTTATGAAAACAAACAATTCCTTTTTGTGTAACAGGTAAGTACAGTGCCACTTTGTCCTGTGATCTCACAGAACCTGTATCAAAGTGTAGATATTCACAAGTCTCAATCTATCCCCAAGGGGACAACATACATCAGAAGTCCTCCATATGATGTAGGTATGGCAGTACAAACACAGCAATTTAAAATGTTCATAGTCTGTACATGCACACGCGTCATGCCTAAGTATGTGTTGAAGTTTGGATGCCACTCTGTGGCCAGTTCATCACGTATCACTATTTGTATGTGTAGTTATATGCAGGTAAGGTCCCAGCAAATGTAAAGTCAACACAAACATGGTTAATAGGTGTATGATCAGTAGGACAGTAAACCAAATGTCTTTGGGGTTGCTTTGTATTGTTATACAGTCTGGCCCAGGTGATTCAGTCTCTATGGTATATCAGCTACAAGATGTAAATCAGACTTGATATCCTTTACCGGTTTGAAAAATGTGAGGTGAACCCAGGACGACCTCTCCATAAACTTTACTGCAGTAGGCGTTGCCAACAGTACCTGGTACAGACCTTCATGACGTTGGACTCGGCAATTATCTTATTTGGATAACAGTGAAATACACACAGGATACTGGAGTCAGCTATCGTCCGGCCGCTTGCTCTTTATCTGTAAAAGACTTTAACTGCAAAACAGTGTTATTGGTTAACAATCCTCTCATGTCACCTGCTAATGAGCCATCGACCTCCAGCTCTGCAGGCATGACAGCTTTCCACTCTGGCACATGATATGCCATTCCAAATACTACTGAAGGGGTCAAACACTTTACATTTGGAACTGTTGTCATGCTCAGCAATGCTAGAGGTAGACAGCAAATGCAACTCGTCTGGGTGTCACCCACCAACCTCCTCAACTTATTTCTCGGGATCCCATTGTACGCCACCAGTCATGCTGACTGTGGGTTGTACATGCAATTTATATTCATGGAAATACCAAATAATCCCCCAGGTTGCTGGATTGTCTGGTTCACAAAATGTGTTCTATTGTCACTGTAGCTTCTTTACAGTATGCCAGATCTAGGGATACTTTATTTTACTGGGACCTTTGCCACTGCTGCTGCATCCGGATTCCTGGTTGGGAATGCTTCTACCCATTTTGATAATATATCTATAATCACTAAACAGTATTTCTTCCCTTCACATTTATTCAGCTGTATAAACTCCATACAAATAGTACGGAATGGTTATGGTGGTGTAGGTAAACCCACTCCCTTCGGTTTAAATGCTCCCTGTGCATGATGTCTACTGCAAATATGACACGCTGCTCATGATGTTTGTATGTGGTTCCTAATTCCGTATGTTAGGGATATTCTGTTAACCAACTGTACCATCCCCCCTGTTGAGACATGGCTCTACCCATGGCTCAACAAAGCCGCATATCTGAATACATTAGACGTTAATATTGGCTTTCTCACTGTGGATATGTACAGTCCGTCTTCAAGGATTGCTCCTCGTCATACCCACGTCTGCTTTTCTGCTTTCGTAGTTGATGTTTGCATTGTTTGTAACATTTCTACATCTAGAATGTCTGAGGATTGTCATTCCTCATTCACACTTTCCAACTGTGAGGCTGCTTGTTTTGCAGCTGCATCAGCTCGTGCCTTACCTTTCCTACTGTTATCCTGTTGCTTTGTATGAGCTGCACATTTACAATTAGCTACTTTAGTGGGTAACTGAATGGAATCTAATGCATTCAAGATCAATTGCGCATGATTAATCGGTTTACCGGTGGATTTTATCATTCCCTATTCTTCCACTGCTGCTCTTAAACATGCCCTGTACAGACAACATACTGACTATCGGTATAAATGTCCACACATCAGTTTTTGACTAGAGTACAAGCACGTGTTAAAGCTATCGATTCTGCTGCTTTAGCAGACACGTTATGCTGCAGGTGTTGGGCTTCTACAATCTCATTATCAATAACTACTGCATAACCTACTTGGTTCTTTCCTGTAGGACTCTTTCTACATGATCCGTACACATAAACTGTCACCTCTGCATCATCTAAGAGTATATCAGTGATATCCTGTCTGTGTGGAGTTATTTCCTCCATTTCATATAGGCAACTGTGTGGTGTGCCATACACAGGTGTCGGACGTGACGTTGATAGGTTTAATGTTGTACAACGTTCAATCACCATATGAGGTTGACTCAGGGGTATGGTCAAACAAGACAGATGTCTAGCACGGGTCAGGAATGCTATTTTCTCTTGCAGCAGAATGATCGCAACTGCATGAGACACTCTCACAGTGAGAGGGTGGAATAATAACATTAAGGCCGAGGCCTGTACTGCCATGGGTGCTGCAACAACTGCCTGTACACAGTGTGGCACTGACCATGCCACAGTGTCCAACTGCGATGAGTAGTAAGCTATGGGGCGTTGCTTACTTCCATGCTGTTGCATCAAGACTGACGTCATATATCCCTGCTTACTATCTAGTGTCTGACAACATCTGTTATGATTATTCGGGAGACCTAATACAGATGTTGAAGCTATCAATCGTTTTAGTCTGCAGAAAGCTGTTTCTGCTACTGGAATCCAGTGTAGTATATGTTGTGCTGCCATAGGTGTATTAAAGATTAAAGCAGACAATAGAGCAGATTCCAAAGCATTGTTTGGTAACCAGCTTTGACAAATGTTAGTCGGACCAGGAAGGACATCATTCCCTTCTTGGTAGTTGGCTTGGGTGCTTGTGAAATTGCTGCCTTCCTATCGTCATGTAATGTTCTACCCTCCTTGGATACCACATATCCCAGGTACTTGACCTGTATTCTCTGTAGTTGCAATTTATGCTTGCTTAATTTATGTCCCTGTTCTGCTGAATATTTCAATAATGCTATTGTATCTTCCCTACATTGCTGCTGGGTAGGGGCCGCAAGCAGAATATCATCCACATAAAGTAGAACTTGACTGGCCCCGGGTGGAGTAAACACCCGAATGTTGCTAGCCATCTCCTGTGCGAATATCGTTGTACTTTCACAGTATCCCTGCGATAGCCGGGTATGGCTGTATCTGTTACCCTGAATGTAAATGCAAAACAATACGGACTATATGGATGTATAGGTATTGAAAAGGAAGCATAGCTTATATGTACCACGGTAAGATACTTCTGTGGCGGGTTCATAGCATTCAATATAGTGTGTGGGTCTGGCACCATCGGTACCCTAGGTATTATTACATGATTTACAGCTTGTAAATCCTGTACCATCCGCCATTCCCCTTTGCTTTTCTATCAGAAGATACAGGGGTATTGCATGGTGAATAGTGATTACTTTGTAGATGGGGAATTCCCTCTGTGACTTTACAGATATCTTCTGATGTCCACGGTCTATACACTAAGGGAGTTGGGTCCTGGCCTTCCTGTCCTGCATGAGGGTTCGGTACTTCAATTAATTGACAGATATCCTCACTCTGTTCTAGTGACTGTCTTCTTACTTGGGTGTCCCTAGGTATGTTACGACTTCGGGATGTGGTTTCAATACCTTCTCTTACATTTTGGTCGTTGTGATACCTCTGTTGCCACAGGATAACGTGGGGGACTAGCCTGCCCTCCGCTTCATATCCTGGATGTGGTATCGGAGGTGGTAGGGGTGGGCGCTGTCGCTACTACTGTATTATTATCTTCTTTGTGTAACGTATGATGCTTTCGCATTTCTAGTGTTCTGTTCCCTTCGGTTCACTACCTCAATCCACCTATGTGCTTGACGGATACCCAATTGTCGCTGTTTTTTCGCCTGCACATCTTAGGGTTGCCACCTTTTCAAATGCACAAAATGGGACATTAGTGTTAGGAACGTGTAATTTGGCAGGGCAAAACATACCCACGGCCAGTACAAAGGACAGCAATTCACTTTTGCCAGGAGAGCAACCTATTCTTGTAGCATTTGAGTTGCTTATTCTGTTTATTATGATATTTTGGTGTTTCAGATACAAAATTACTGTTTTATGCTACCATTTAAGAAGATATCTGAGAAATCTTTGTCCTAAGATATCAGAACATTTGCCATTTGTTCAGTTTGTTTGCAGGACACAACTGGCCAAAGAGGGACTGTCCCTCACAAAGTGGGACAGGTGGTTACCCTAGAACATCTGCATCACATTTTCAGTGATTCCAATGTTTCAGTAACGATATTTTGTCTAATATACCATCAATGTCATATTTATGACCCCATTTTGCAGACTATCTCACATTATGTGCTCTCTGCAATTGCATATACTTCACGTCACCCGTCAAACGCGGATCACATGATCTGTTTGTGCACTAATCTCCCATATCCTCTACACGACTGTTACATAACCCTTCTCTCGTACCACGTGGTATCTCCTTCCCTGTATCCACTGTAGTGTCTACAATGACTATTTACTCTACTCTGTGTTCCCCTGATCTATGTCCAGATTTAAAACTACTTGGATTGGTCTTCGACCTGCTATCACAACTGTTAACAGAAACACAATGTAGTCTGGTCCCTGATCTACAATAGAGACAAAGAGGCAAACCCTCCTTACCTGAGCCTCCTGTTTATGACTGCGTTTTCTTCTTGGGATCCAGTTTTCCGCTTTTCAGCCACAGGTCAGACAGTGGACAGCCTCTTTACACACAACAATTCAGTCGGAGGTCTTTTCACTCAAGAAGAACCATTTAGGCAAATTCTCCTGCAGATGTCTAACCACCCATGCACTCTGACCTGTAGCTTACCAAGGGAATTCCGGCTAAGAAGGACCACAATGTCAAATAAGTTGTTAAAACCAGACTGTAGAAATCAGTAGGCTTTTCTAAGTGACAGTCAATAACACAGGAAGCTCGGGTTCACAACGTTTTAGTAGTGTACACAGGCAGGCAAAATAATATACAGTCCAAGTATGAGAGTTTTGTCTGACTCTATACAGTAAGCAATTTCTTTATATAGTGTTTACAATCAGCTTTTGCCCACCTTACTGGCGTGGTCGGTCACAGGGCATTTCCATCACTATGGTCCGCAATATTCTATACATACGTGGGTGCTGAGGTCATGCTTATAAAATGTTTTCCCATGAGAATAACACAGCCTTGCAAGGCACCTGGTCAATTACAGTGTCCTTCTGTAATTGTAGCTGTTTCAAGGACCCTGGACTGTTCGATACAATAGTCAGTTCATTTCTTAATCGTTCCTTTGTCTCTCTGGTAAGGAGTTGTACTCTATCTTCGATAGAGCTCACAAGGCCATCCTCCTCAGGGAAGGGAGATGTTATGCATGTACATACATTTATTTTTCTGTAACACAGCAGATAATTAATGCTGAGAGACATAAGCCTGCTGTACTGGTTACTGCCAGGGTCAGAGTTCGATCACACTGCAGCTAAGCTTCACCAATTACATGCATGATCATTTCTACTGCCATATTATACGGTACAATTCAATGCATTATATAGTATTTTGCTTCTAAACTGGCACTTCATATGTGTTTCTATATATATTTTTCTAACAACATCCATCCGCCATATGCATGTTGTTCCGTCCTTTACCTTGACCGTGTGTATTTGGCCGTCTGGCAACGCTACTCCACATGTGATGTCCCACCTTCCCCTTCTGTGCCTGTGGCACCCTGTTAGGACGTCCTGTTTGGTAGGCACATGTTCCGCTATATGTGTTTGACTTCTCTGCATAGCTAATCATCGATGCGGTGGTTCAACAACCCGACTTGTCCACATGTGTACAGTTATGTGCACCGTGGCAATGCAAACCTATATGGTTTGGGCGGGTACATACCACATGCGGATGTACACATTCTGCAGACACATTCACATGCAGCCATTTCCATATCTGTACCTGAGGTGGGTTGGTGACATGTGGGGTACATATTTGCCCGCGTGGCACTGCCTAACACAATACTTCTTACCACATTTCAGGTATGCCCATTGTGTGTAGGTGTGTAGCTGCACAAGGATGCTAGCTGGTTTGTGTGCACAGGCGTACATGGGTGGGACTTACATGCTACAATGGGGCTATTGTGTATTACATCTGCATGCATGGGTTCTGCTTCTGGATATTACACTTAGACATCGCCGTCCTGTGTATGCACAAACACGTTGCTGGGTGTGGGACATGTTGCTATGCACATGTTTGCCTGTGTTTAGGTATCTTGGTTCCTTCCTGTTGTTATGTCGACACAGCTACCCGGCTGTGTACTCTCACTACTGCTTGTGACCATTATGGTTGACACCTTTTCCAATGCCCATAGTGGGACATCTCTTGTGGAAACATCGGATTTTGCAGGACAACACATACCCACAGCAAGTGGAGTTGACAGAACTTCACTTCTTTGCCATAATATACGCTTATTCTGTTAGCATTTGGGTTCCTTATTCAGTTTCTTATGCCATGTATGTGTGTCATATACAAAATATATGTTTTATGCTACTATTACAGGTATATTGCGGGAATATTTTTGGCAGGGAATCTCAGGTCATTTGCCAGTTTTTCGATTTTTGGCGGGACACAACTGTCCAATGAGGGACTGTCCATAGCAAAGTGGGACAGCTGGTAACCCTGGTGACCATGCCCATGTCGCTACTGGGGTTGCCACCTTTTCCAGTGGCCAAGGTGGGACATTTTCAGGACTCGCATCAGATTTTACAGGCCGACACATACCCACGGTCACTATATAGCATAGAACTTCACTTGTTTGCCTAAATAAAAGCTTATTGTTGTAGCAGTTTGGTTGCTTATTCTGTTTCTTGTGACATTTCGGTATTCCAGTTACGGAAATAACCATTTCATGCAACCATTACATTAAATACGGGATATCATTATGTCCTACAATCTTAGCACATTTGCCGTTTTTAATATTTTTTATCGGGACACAACTGCCCATAGAGGGACTGCCCCTCGCAAAGTGGGACAGGTGGTAACCTTAGTCGCTACTCCTATGTCGGTGCGGCGCGCTGACATGCTGCAGTACACCTTCTCTGGGTATGCCCACTGACGGTGCATTGCGGGACAAACACGGTGTTACGCGTATCCTTTGTTCCTTGGACGGGTACACTTAGGGCTTTGTGGGTTGTATTTGCTTCTCCGTTTTGTTGGGACGGGTACTATGTTGCATACTCGTGCGTTTCATTCTGCACGGGCCCTGGCTGCTGCCATTACTATTATGGGCGGACCGTGGCAGTCAGCACATTAGGTTGCTCATCGCCTGCCGGCTTAGCCCGCGGACGCATCCTACTTGGGCTCGCCACGTACACTACGCACGTGTCTGTGGTTGCGGCGCGCTCTCATTACTATGCATATGGCGCTACTACGCCGACTATTCACTGCACCGCCGGCGCCGGCCTTACACCCGCCTTGCGCCGAGCTTCATGAATCGGGGAACTTCTTTTTCTAGCAGTTAATTTTCAGAGAAATTCCTTTAGGAATGAAGACATCATAATTCCTCTGTGTATATACCTTGCCAAACCTATCATGGAGTATAACACCCCCTGCAACATGTACCTCTCCAAATATTTTGCCCAACTAGAAAGACCCCAGAGGTGGGTAACTAAGTGGATTGTTGGACTAAACTCCTGAAGCTAACCTGATTAAAAGCTGATCTGAAGTAGTTAACTTCATTTGATCAGCAACCTGTGGGTTTCGGATCCGACATGGATCCGAGCTGGCAGCATACAAAGCAAAATGATCAGAGCTCCAAGCTCCTCCCCCTTACCCATACTACACTGCAACCTCCTTCCAATCCCCAGATCTTGTTTGCTGTGGCTTTGCCAAGCACGGATTCGTTGAGCTCCAGGCAAGTGTAGCAATCATTTTTACTACCAACTTTCTTTTTTAGTCTAGTTTTTGGGTGTGTGTGTATTAGTTTTTTTTCTTCAGGTGTCCATTCTCCCTAGCCTTTATCTCCCCCTTCACCTTTGGTAGTCGTCCATACCTTAGTAGGCCCCTTTTTTCCTCCATTAGGTGTGTGCGTGTCTCTAGAGTATGGCCGAAGTCAAAGTGACTTTCCAAGTGTTCTGAGTGTGGCCATAAGCTGTCGCCAGCGGATGGTCACACTCAGTGCATGATCTGCTTGGGGTTCAGCACCTTTCTATGGGCTGCCAGATCTATGTGGCTTACAGCCCCCGAGCCTGGCGGGATAGGAGGAAAAAGCTGATTCTGGCGGGTCTACTACCTGCGGAATCAGCTTCTCCTCGCACTTTGTAGCGAATGACTGCGGCTGCACAGCCAGCCCGGCCCTCTTCCCTTGTCTGAGACTCACCTCCCACCTTGTCTCAGGGAGAATGAGAGGCCAAGAAGGAAAAAGAGAAGGAGTGAAAGAGAGAGAGAGAGAGCCAAGCTGCAGGCCGAACTGGACCCCTCGGCCCCTCCGCTAAAGTTGTCTCTTCTCCCTTGAGAGTTTCCAAGCCTTCCTCCACATGGCTTCGTTTGCCACATTTCTCTCCGAGCCAGAGGAGGAGACCTGACCAGCCTCGAGGTCATCGCCACGTCTGCCCTCCCGGCTTGCTTCGGCGGCTTCCTCCAGGTCTACCGCAGCATCTCAGAGGCAAATATGGACTTCGATAGAGCTCACAAGGCCATCCTCCTCAGGGAAGGAGATGTTATGCATGTACATACATTTATTTTCTGTAACACAGCAGATAATTAATGCTGAGAGACATAAGCCTGCTGTACTGGTTACTGCCAGGGTCAGAGTTCGATCACACTGCAGCTAAGCTTCACCAATTACATGCATGATCATTTCTACTGCCATATTGTACGGTACAATTCAATGCATTATATAGTATTTTGCTTCTAAACTGGCACTTCATATGTGTTTCTATATATATTTTTCTAACAACATCCATCCGGCCATATGCATGTTGTTCCGTCCTTTACCTTGACCGTGTGTATTTGGCCGTCGCGCAACGCTACTCTCCACATGTGATGTCCCACCTTCCCTTCTGCCTGTGGCACCCTGTTAGGACGTCCTGTTTGGTAGGCACATGTTCCGCTATATGTGTTTGACTTCTCTGCATAGCTAATCATCGATGCGGTGGTTCAACAACCCGACTTGTCCACATGTGTACAGTTATGTGCACCGTGGCGTGTGCAAACCTATATGGTTTGGACGGGTACATACCACATGCGGGATGTACACATTCTGCAGACACATTCACATGCAGCCATTTCCATATCTGTACCTGAGGTGGGTTGGTGACATGTGGGGTACATATTTGCCCGCGTGGCACTGCCTAACACAATACTTCTTACCACATTTCAGGTATGCCCATTGTGTGTAGGTGTGTAGCTGCACAAGGATGCTAGCTGGTTTGTGTGCACAGGCGTACATGGGTGGGACTTACATGCTACAATGGGGCTATTGTGTATTACATCTGCATGCATGGGTTCTGCTTCTGGATATTACACTTAGACATACGCCGTCCTGTGTATGCGACAAACACGTTGCTGGGTGTGGGACATGTTGCTATGCACATGTTTGCCTGTGTTTAGGGTATCTTGGTTCCTTCCTGTTGTTATGTCGACACAGCTACCCGGCTGTGTACTCTCACTACTGCTTGTGACCATTATGGTTGACACCTTTTCCAATGCCCATAGTGGGACATCTCTTGTGGAAACATCGGATTTTGCAGGACAACACATACCCACAGCAAGTGGAGTTGACAGAACTTCACTTCTTTGCCATAATATACGCTTATTCTGTTAGCATTTGGGTTCCTTATTCAGTTTCTTATGCCATGTATGTGTGTCATATACAAAATATATGTTTTATGCTACTATTACAGGTATATTATGGGAATATTTTGGCAGGAATCTCAGGTCATTTGCCAGTTTTTCGATTTTTGGCGGGACACAACTGTCCAATGAGGGACTGTCCATAGCAAAGTGGGACAGCTGGTAACCCTGGTGACCATGCCCATGTCGCTACTGGGGTTGCCACCTTTTCCAGTGGCCAAGGTGGGACATTTTCAGGACTCGCATCAGATTTTACAGGCCGACACATACCCACGGTCACTATATAGCATAGAACTTCACTTGTTTGCCTAAATAAAAGCTTATTGTTGTAGCAGTTTGGTTGCTTATTCTGTTTCTTGTGACATTTCGGTATTCCAGTTACGGAAATAACCATTTCATGCAACCATTACATTAAATACGGGATATCATTATGTCCTACAATCTTAGCACATTTGCCGTTTTTAATATTTTTTATCGGGACACAACTGCCCATAGAGGGACTGCCCCTCGCAAAGTGGGACAGGTGGTAACCTTAGTCGCTACTCCTATGTCGGTGCGGCGCGCTGACATGCTGCGGTACACCTTCTCTGGGTATGCCCACTGACGGTGCATTGCGGGACAAACACGGTGTTACGCGTATCCTTTGTTCCTTGGACGGGTACACTTAGGGCTTTGTGGGTTGTATTTGCTTCTCCCTTTTGTTGGGACGGGTACTATGTTGCATACTCTACGTGCGTTTCATTCTGCACGGGCCCTGGCTGCTGCCATTACTATTATGGGCGGACCGTGGCAGTCAGCACATTAGGTTGCTCATCGCCTGCCGGCTTAGCCACGCCTCCGGACGCATCCTACTTGGGCTCGCTCACGTACACTACGCACGTGTCTGTGGTTGCGGCGCTCTCTCATTACTATGCATATGGCGCTACTACGCCGACTATTCACTGCACCGCCGGCGCAGGCCTTACACCGGCCTTGCGCCGAGCTTCATGAATCCCGGGGAACTTCTTTTTTCTAGCAGTTAATTTTCAGAGAAATTCCTTTAGGAATGAAGACATCATAATTCCTCTGTGTATATACCTTGCCAAACCTATCATGGAGTATAACACCCCCTGCAACATGTACCTCTCCAAATATTTTGCCCAACTAGAAAGACCCCAGAGGTGGGTAACTAAGTGGATTGTTGGACTAAACTCCTGAAGCTAACCTGATTAAAAGCTGATCTGAAGTAGTTAACTTCATTTGATCAGCAACCTGTGGGTTTCGGATCCGACATGGATCCGAGCTGGCAGCATACAAAGCAAAATGATCAGAGCTCCAAGCTCCTCCCCCTTACCCATACTACACTGCAACCTCCTTCCAATCCCCAGATCTTGTTTGCTGTGGCTTTGCCAAGCACGGATTCGTTGAGCTCCAGGCAAGTGTAGCAATCATTTTTACTACCAACTTTCTTTTTTAGTCTAGTTTTTGGGTGTGTGTGTATTAGTTTTTTTTCTTCAGGTGTCCATTCTCCCTAGCCTTTATCTCCCCCTTCACCTTTGGTAGTCGTCCATACCTTAGTAGGCCCCTTTTTCCCTCCATTAGGTGTGCGTGTCTCTCTAGAGTATGGCCGAAAGTCAAAGTGACTTTTTCCAAGTGTTCTGAGTGTGGCCATAAGCTGTCGCCAGCGGATGGTCACACTCAGTGCATGATCTGCTTGGGGGTTCCGCACCTTTCTTTGGGCTGCCAGATCTGTGTGGCTTTCAGCCCCCGAGCCTTACGGGATAGGAGGAAAAAGCTGATTCTGGCGGGTCTTCTACCTGCGGAATCAGCTTCTCCTTCGCACTTTGTAGCGACGGCTGCGGCTGCACAGCCAGCCCGGCCCTCTTCCCTTGTCTGAGACTCACCCTCCCACCTTGTCTCAGGGAGAATGAGAGGCCAAGAAGGAAAAAAAGAGAAGGGAGTGAAAGAGAGAAAGAGAGAGAGAGAAGCCGCAAGCGGCAGGCCGAACTGGACCCCTCGGCCCCTCCCGCTAAAGTTGTCTCTTCTCCCTTGAGAGTTTCCAAGCCTTCCTCCACATGGCTTCGTTTGCCACATTTCTCTCCGGAGCCAGAGGAGGAGACCTGACCAGCCTCGAGGTCATCGCCACGTCTGCCCTCCCGGCTTGCTTCGGCGGCTTCCTCCAGGTCTACCCGCAGCATCTCAGAGGCAAATATGGACTGGATGATGGGTCGATTCTTGCAAACTCAGCTGCAGATGGGAGTGTTGCTGCCGCCCCCCCTCCAGGGGGGAGTTCAGCTCTGCTGTTTGCCCCAATAGCTCCTTGTCTGATCTATCACCAGATTTCCGAGTCTTCGGATCTGAGGAGCCCCCGAGTCAGGGGGTTGGCGCCGATAGTTATTGCTACCTCGACACCAGCCATGTCCTCGAGCTTATTGGATCTGCTTTCAGATCTGAGCTCTCTGAGCCGAGAGTTGGTCATCGGATCTGGGGGGGGAGGGGTGAGTGTGTCTTCGGCTACTTTGTGGTCGGAGCACACCGTCCTCTCTGGTCCGACCACTTCGGCACCGATCCCCTCATTGGATCTGAGGGACCCGTCCACCTGTCTTAGAGAGGCCGGTTCCCCTTCGGTGTTCGTGGTGGAGAGGGTTATCTCGGGAGGATCGAAACCCCTCGCTCTTTCCTCAGGGTCCACCCCCACTCCCTCGCAGCTCAGTTTGTCTTCCATCATCCAGTCCCTCCAGGGACAGTCTTTGTCGTTGACGCCCCAGCCAGTTCCCTTGGAGGAACATGAATCCATTGGTTAGCCCCCCTTGGACAGCCCCCCCTGAGGAGGTCCCTCACAAACACCTGTGCAAAAGGAGGCACTTGGACTCCCCTGAGTCCCTTGCCGAGGATACCGATTTGGAGGAAGGGGAAGGTTCCCTCAGATCACCCCCCCCGACAGCGTCTCCTTTGGAGACATTATGGAAATACTTCGCCAAAGGAGGGGGGTCGTCCGACCAAAAACCTTCCTCGGATGAGTCTGTATTCCTGGAGGCGTTCGACACAGGCCCATCTACCTCTTGGGTGCCCCCCCAGCCGACCCCCTGGTTGACCTGATTACCACCAGGGCATGGAAGGAGCCAGACACTGTAGAGCAGATACCCAGAAGGCCCGATAAGGTTCTTAGTCCCCCTGCAGACAGAGCTTCGTGGAGCAAGGATTCCCCGGTTGATGCCATGGTGGTGGCAGCAGCCACCAAAAAGGAACTCGCCCAGGAAAGTTCTTCGGTCCATCCCCCCTGACAAGGAGTCTCGGGCAATGGACCGTATTGGAAAGCAGACTTTTGCTTCAGCTACCTTCTGTATAAGGGTGCTGAATTACTTGGCCCATGTAATCAGACTGCAGCGGGACCTGGTCAGAGTATGCTGAGTTTCCCCCAGAGTCCATGTCTGCCGAGGATAAACAGACTTTCTTGGCTCGTATGGCCACTCTCAAGTCAGTGTCTAATACTTCTATGCGGCTACTTTCCCATGCCACGGAGGGAGCCGCTAGAGCTAGCGGGTCCGGTATTGCCTTAAGGTGTCATGCCTGGCTTCAACTTTGCGATTTCTCAGAGTCCTTCAAAGCATCCTTCGCAAATGCACCCTGTGATGGGTCAACCCTGCTCGGGAAGACAGTCTGTGAGATGCTGGTCCAGAATGAGAAAGACGGGAAAACTGTCAGCCATCAGAATGCTTCTCTACCCCTCAAAGGGCCTTCTGCAGGAACCAGCAAGGGCAGAAGATGATGTGGTTCCGGAAATAACAGCAGGCCCAGAACGCTCAGGACTCCTCCTCCCCCAGAGGCAGAGGAGGACAAGGTGGAAGCCGGCCCAGAGGCAGAGGGGGACTGAAGAACTTTGGGTCACAGGAACCCTTTTCTGACCAACCCGTGCAGCAGCCCTGAGGGGTTGGTCGACTGCTCCTCTCTGGAGGCAGTCGGGGGGTGTTTTCCGAGGCACCTGGCTCAATGGGAGTCCATCCCGACAGATCGTTGGGTGCTTCAGATAATATCCAGAGGCTATTCAGTCTCCTTCATAAACAAGCCCCCTTACTCAAGGCGCCTCCCAGATGTCCCACCCACTCAATGGGAGGCCGTGGCTTTGGAAATAAAAAAGCTGTTAGAAAAAAAGAGCCATCCAGCATGTGCCCCCAGACCAGTCTGGATCAGGCATCTACTCCAGGTTCTTTCTGGTGCCAAGAAAGACAGGGGACTTGAGGCCGATTCTCGACCTGTCAACACTGAACCTTTTCATTGCCAAGGAAAAATTCTGGATGGTCACACTCCAATCCATCCTGCCCCTCTTGCCAGGAGGAGGACTGGATGTGCTCCATAGACCTCAAGGATGCGTACTACCATATTCTCATGGACAGACAGTCCCGGAGGTTTCTCCGCTTTCAGCTAGGGGCCAGTCATTACCACTTCAGGGTCCTACCCTTTGGTCTCATCACAGCCCCCAGGGTGTTCACCAAGTTCATGGCAGTTGTAGCAGCCCACCTGAGGCTCCAGGGCATACAGGTCTTCCCGTACCTAGACGACTGGCTCCTCACCAGGCATCTACTTTCTCTAGCCAGGGATTTATTCCTCCGGATATCACCCCAGTTGGAGATCACCATAAATGTCAAGAAGTCTTTCCTCCAGCCTGTTGAAGTGTTAGACTTCATAAGGGCCAGGATAGATGCCGTCCAGGCCAGGGCCTTCCTAACGTCAGACAGACTTCACAGCATGACTGCATGTGCTAGCCCTCTTTCAGTCCCCTGCTCCCACAGCAGAATTAGTCCTGAGAGCTTTGGGGTCCATGGCGGCAGCAATCAGTCTTATTCCTTACGCTCGTCTGCACATGAGGGTTCTACAGTGGACGTTGCAAGCCCAGTGGTCTATTCTACACCACCCTCTAGACTTCCCGATTCCCCTCAGCAGGGTTTTCAGGTACTCCCTCATGTGGTGGCTTTAAATTCCGATCCCTTCGGGAAGGACTACCCTTTATGCCCCTACCCCAGGCCACAGTGACCACGGATGCCTCCCGCCTAGGGTGGGGGGGCATTGTATGGGCAGGACTGTCCAAAACACGTGGACTCAGACCGAGACCGTCCTGCATCTAAATAACCTGGAGATGAATGCGGTCCTTTTAGCGTTGCAGGCCCTTCATGCCTCTTTTCCTCCGGGGACTATTGCTATCCAGTCCGACAATATGTCAGTGGTCTGGTATATCATCAAACAGTGGGGAACCAGGTCTTACCCCCTTTGCTGAGAAGCCTTGAGAGTTTGGGAATGGGCGATCTCCACCAACTGCTTACTGTTAGTAATGCACATTCTGGGTCGATCCAACGTACTGGCGGACAAATTGAGCAGAACTATCCTCTCTCCTTAAGAGTGGTCTCTGAATCCTTGTGTAGCGGAACAGATCTTCCTCAAGTGGGGTCAGCCTTGCTGCGATCTCTTCGCATCGCCTTCCAATGCGAAGTGTAGTGAGTTTTTCGCCCTTAATTCCTCCTTTGGGGGAAGCCCCAGAGATGCTCTAGTCCATGCTTGACCACCCGATCTTTATGTGTATCCTCCACTTCCTCTTATGACAAACTTTTTGCAGAAAGCTCGCCGGTTGGGGAGAAAGATTATCCTCGTAACCCCATTCTGGCCTCATCAAGTTTGGTTGATCTGCTTGCGGTCTCATCTCATAGCTCCACTCTGGATCTTGGATCCCTTTCCAGATCTAATTTCTCATCCCTTGGGAATGGCTCCTCCGAACCTGGACAGTCTCAAACTCTCAGCTTGGCTGATCCAGTTCCCCTAGTTGCCAGGACTCCCGGTATTTCTTCCCTAGTCAAGTCTATCCTGGTGGCGGCACATAAACCCTCTACCAGGAAGATTTACAGTAGCAAATGGAAACATTTTTCCATTTGGGCTTCACGAAAGAACTTGGATCTTTTCACCACTCCTATTCCAGCAGTACTGGAATTCTTGTCTCATATTTTTCAGCAAGGGGCCAGCTCATCTACTTTGAAGGTTCAGCTGGCTGCCATTTCCCATTTACATACTGGGGGCAACTTTGGTTCTCTCACTGCTGCCAGAATTCGTAAGACCTTTCTAAAAGGCACTTTTCTTTTGAGACCCCTTGTTAGAAATTCATCCCTGCCGTGGCATCTGACCTTAGTTCTTCAGGCGTTAGTTGCACCTCCATTCGAACCAGGGGGTTCCGTTGATCTGAAGTTCTTATGGAAGACTGCCTTTTTGGTAGCCATTACTTCAGCCAGGAGAGTGTCGGAGCTTCAGGCTCTCTGTATCAAACCTCCATGCCTTGTGTTTCATAAGGATAGGGTATCTCTCAGGACTACTCCCTCTTTTCTCCCTAAAGTTGCTTCCGAGACTAACATTAATCAGTCCATTAATTTGCCTGTCTTTTTCCCAAATTTCCAAAACAAAGGAGAATATAAACTTGATTTGCTGGATGTTCATAGACAGCTACGTTTTTATTTGCACAGGACGGCTGTCTTTAGTAATTCTGATCAACTTTTTGTCGCCTTTGCTAAGCCTTTTCTGGGGAAACCAGTTTCAAAGGTGACTCTCGCCAGGTGGATTTCAAGTTGCATCCTACAAGCATACAGAAAGTCTGGCTTACCAGAACCAATGGGAATTCATGCTCATTTTGCACATTCTATGGCAATGTCTGCTGCATTCTGGTCTAGAGTTTCCCTGGATGACGTTTGTTCAGTGGCTACCTGGGCGTCCTCTCACACCTTTATTTCTCATTATAAACTGGATTTGGTGTCTAGAGGAACGGCTGCCTTTGGCTCTGCAGTGCTCTGGAATATCCTTCCTTAAGGGCCTCCCAAGATTCCGGGTAGCTGGGGACTCTGTCCCACAGGTTGCTGATCAAATGAAGTTAACTACTTCAGATAAAGAAGTTATGTACTCACCATAACGTTCCGTCTGAGTAGGTAAACTTTTAATTTGTCAGCAACAGTCCCTCCCTCCTCCTTCCTGACCTTGATGGTTATTTAGCTGAGCTCGAGGCTCAGACTTATGAGCTTTACTTTGTCCTTGAGTCAGGTGTCTCAGGTTGTTAGTTTGTTTTGTTATGTGCAGGTGGCAAACGCGATCTGAGGATTGGAGGGAAGTATGGGTAAGGGGGAGGAGCTTGGAGCTCTGATCTTTTTGCTTGGTATGCTGCTGGCTCGAATCCGTAACCCACAGGTTGCTGACAAATGAAGTTTACCTACTCAGATGGAACGTTGTGGTGAGTACATAACTTCTTTTTTCAGTATATTACATCTCACACAGGCTTCTTCACTAGGATATGTGTTTAACCTTTTGCACTATGAAAGACCTGTGACCTGCATGATATCACTTACCTGTGCAAGATTAGTAGCATGGCAAACTCTTGTATAAGGGACCGTTTAACCTTCATTGGTATATAAATAGGACTTGCATAGCCCCTGCTTATTGATTAGGCTTCCCCTGTATGTCAAAGCAACACATCAGTTACCTTTAAGGACAAATGTCATTGATAACATGGGTACTAAAAAAATTCATCCCTGTGATGTGTAGTGTCACAGCAATGTTTGAGACATCTAATACTTTTTACGTACGTTAGACTTGTGTTGGATAGGTTCTCGGTAGTTATCTAGACCACCTACCTCACATATACCTATGAGTCTGTAAACCTGATTTCTGGTGCCTGCTACGTTTCTACACTTCTGCTTTGTTTTTAAGTTAACTAATGAAATAGCTGCTGTTGCTGCTTTTGATTTGTTCCTGTGCCCTGGGTTTGTAATTGTCTTCATCTTTTCTAATTATGACAGTTTAGCACTAGCAGTGTTTAATCTACAGTTGCTCTAAGATTAGATGTTAAAAGCCTGCTTGTTTTGATTGTTTAAATTTAGTTATTTATTTTCTACAATTCATTGAGTTTTTTTCATTCTCTAATGTTAGATTATCTTTGCCATTGATGTTGCTGTTTACTGTAACTCTGCTTTTCAAAAGTGCAAGAATTATGTTCCCTACCTTGGCAGTTTGTTATACCCGAGTTAATAATGTTCCCAACTGAACAAGTGCTTGTTTCAGTGTGTGACAGTTTATTTTGGTGGTACCAACTGTAGAAAGGAAATGACAACATAGTATTGCCTGTTTTTTGCTGTACAAGGGACTTCTTATACTAGATATTTTATTGCTATTGCTGTGCAATATACATTCACTGTTTGTGTACAGAATATTTGTTTGCATTTTCTGTTCAATGTTAACCATTTAAAAATAAGTCAACATGCTGTATTTAGGCTAATTGTAAGTTGGCATCATGTAGTCTTTGATGTTTGAAGATATCTGCCTAAACTTTATAGCCATTGGATTGCTGTAAAGCTCTTACACAAGTGAAGTTTTGTGTTTTATACTGTGCAGCTATAAATTTAGCATAACTAGGATAGGGAGAAGGTGGTGGTCGCCCTGGGAGCGAGGTGTTGGGGGAGTGATCTGGAGGTGCAGTACTAGTCTTCATTTCTGTAGCTGCTTTTCTACAGGTAAGCTAAGATTGCCATTTTTTTAATACTCATCTGGGAGTTGAGGGGTATAGGAGTGAGACCCATCTATCTTGTCTCCTGAGCTTTAAGAGCACCAACCAGGTCTGATTAGATCTTTATTTTTTTGGCTCCTCAACTTATAGTTGAGACGTGCCGTATTGGAGAACAGCACTGGGTGCTAGATGAGACTGCTATGGCTTTGTTGTCTTGTATTATGATCCATGCTTGCAAGCATATCTTCTTTTTATTTTTCTGATTGTCCAGTTTTTTATTTATCTGTTTTCACTAATTTTTCCATCTTGTATTTGCATGCTGGTTTTGGATGTGAGCTGTAATCCGTCATTTGTCTGTTCTCCATTATATGCCACTATTTCTTCTTTGCTGTTTTTATGTGGTGGTTTTCCTTTTCACTCTTGTTTTTGCTGTTACTTCCAGTTCAGTTGTTTACTTCTTCCTTGCTTCTTCTAATTTACTTCTTCCTTTCTAACTGGTTTCTTGCATATTTATTTTAGTTTCTTCAAATGTTTTTGGTATCTAATACAGTGACAGGAATTGACCCCATTCCTGATTCAGGGTACTGTTGAAGCTCATGAAGTTAGTATCACCTCAGTCATTGTTTGCTAAGAGTGCTATTCTTGGCATCAGCAATGTCCCCAGAATTGATTTTTTCTGCAGTTCATATGGAGTTGCATGTATTGGTAGTATGTTTAAGTAAGCGTAAATTTTTATATTAGTCTGGAACTGTTTGGGTGTCTCACACAGTTTTGCAGTTTCTGCTTGTAGATCCTGGTAATTTATAACTTTCAGTACGTAAGACACTGTAATCATTGGGTGTTGCTGTATCAATGATTGATCCTACTTTAGTTTTTTTTTTTTTCCCTTGAATTACAGTGTCTGTTTTTCTGTATTGATCTGAACCTCTTCAATGTCTAAGGCTTTGTGGTTCATGTTTCCAGTGCTTCTCAGCGACTTGCGTACTGCAGTGTTTGCAGGATCCACACTGCAGCAGATGTGCCACATCATTCCTTTCAATACACAGACCAGCATTCTTGAGTGTGTCATAACCACGCGACTTCTGTCCACTTTCAAATGGTAGCTGTTTATTTATTAATTTATTGCTTTTGTTTACTGGGAAAGTCCAACTGAGCACATGTCTCATTTTCAAAGGAGGCCCTGGGAAAAATGCTTCATTCTACAGAATGAGTAGAAGGTAGTTGTACAAGATTTATGTAATAAATATAGATACATAGACTAATGATAGTTAAACATAATAAATGTGCATAGATTAGTAAGTGAACATACACAGTTGTAGTATGACAGTTAAATGAAGAAAACAGTAAAATATTAGCTAATGTCAAGCTTATAAGAGTCTAGTTTCACATGGAATCAGTTGAAGACCATTATTGAGTAGGAGACAGTGAAGTAAATTATAGGATGAAGATGGTTACATGTTATGAAAGAGTATTGAGGTAGCCCAGGTAAAAAAGAGATGGTGGTAAGAGTGTGTGTGTGTGTGGGGGGGGGGGGGGTAGATGGTTAGAGATTGTGAAGTAGCTGTTTATGGGCAGTTACATGAGAGTGGTGATAGTAAGAGTTTGTGAGATTGTCCAGTAATATCACATGTACATAGTTAGCAACTGAGTATGTAGGACTTAAGTTGAGTTTTAAATGATTTTTGGCAGTGTTCTTGTCATATTGTTAGTGAGATAAGAGTTCCAGCATTAGCAAGGTGGTGAGAGAGTAGTGATTTGCCAGCAAAATTGTTAGGTTTAGTTGCATGTAGTAGGTATTTGTCCAATGTTCATAGTGGGCTGGAAGGGTTATATATTTGTGAGATTGGAAATGGATGGGACAGTTAGGTTTATACACAGTGTTAGTGTTTGTGGAAGTTGAGTAGGTTAGATAATGTGGGAATTCTAGCCACTGTAATTTCCTTAGGTTGGCACAGTGGTGGGTGCTATTTCGAAAGTTGTCAATGAATCGTGCTATTTATAGTAACATTGCTCAAGTTTGTTTAGCAAGGTCACTTAGATGTTAAGGATGGGAGCAGAAAGTTACAGTAGTCAAGAGGAAAGAAGAGGCATTGTGCTTTCTTGTAGTGCTTGAGAGAATGAAGTTTTTGGTGTAGGTTTTTCACTATATCTGCATGTATGTTTCAATTTTTAGGTTCTCATCCGCATAGATGCCTAGCAGTTGAGTATCTGTGACAAGTTAAAATTTTGTTTTGTTGGATGAAGTAACTGATAAGGTTTTGTTGATTGTAAGCTGTTTGGGAGTAAATTAGGATTAGTTTGGATTTATTTGGGTTAAAGACTAGCTGGGCAAATGTCAGCCAGGTTTCTGTAGAGGAAGAGGGACTCCTGGGTAAGTTCTTTAAGTTTGTTGATTTTGGAATACAGATAACTATGGCATCATGTGCATACTGTACTAGGGATGCAGCTTTTTAAGCTTTACATAGGTCATTGATGAAGATGTTAGATAACGAGTCCCTAGATTGATTCTTATGGTACACCGGCTGGGATGGGGAGGAAGCATGAGATGTATTTTTGCCACTTGACCACTTGAGCTCTGCTTTGTACATAGTTACGAAAGCATGATATAGCAGTGGTGTTGAGTCCTAAGTTATGAAGTTTATGTAGGAAAAAAGAGTGAGAAGACTGTCAAAGTCCTTGGATAAATCAAGGAAGAGAGCAGACACTAGGTTTGTCATTCTTGTGTGTTTACTGTATTGGTGAACCTAAATAACTGTAAAGGTACTGTGGTGGGGACAAAAGCCATACTGAGATGGAGAGGTCATTTTGTGTGAGGTAATGTAAAGAGCGACTGTGCATGTGACTGGATGCATTTTTGAAGTATTTTTGATAGAGGGAAGAGGATGGCATTGGGTCTATATTTGGAGAGCTCAGTTGAATGCCATCCTTTGTGGAGGGGATAATTCTGCCCACCCCACACACACACAGGGTAGGGACATGTGCTTTACCGATTGAGCGATTTATTAGAATTAAGATGGGGTAGTTGGTAGCTTATGCATCTGTCTTAAGGTTTTTGCCATGTTGGCGGTCAGTGCTAAGACTGAACGAACAAAAAGTTGAAAGCATCAGCACAGTTGGTAAAGTTGTTAGTGTTAGGTTTCTGAGTTCTCAGGATTTTTGGAGATTTGTTAGAGCCTGGAATACATAGCTATCCAATAAAATACTATCTTTAAGTCTCATAAGCTGCTTTTATTTTAAGACTACCACAGAGCAGGTTTGGTCGTATTTCTCTTTTTCTGAGCGTAGCAAGTTCATTTAGGGTGCTCAAGAAAGTAGAATTAGAGTTACTACGTCATCCCGTGGAGTGTATTTGAGTATTTCAGTTGTACATTTTTAGATAGGAGATAAAGGAATTTTTATTGAAATGTGTGAGGTTCCATGCTATGCTGAAATGTGACTGCTTCTGAATATTAGCTTCCTTATTACGTAGGGAGATGATCACTTGAGTTATCTGGAAGGGTACCAGAGGTAAAGATTTTGAGGCATAATAAGAAATGAGTCAATTAATGTTCCCTTAGTGTTTTTATTGTAGTGGGTGGGAGTGGTGATTATAGCTACGAGAGATCAAAAAGATTTATTGATTGGTTAGGTGAGTCAGAGGAGAGCGACTTGTCAATATTAAAATCATCCAGTATGTATATTTCTTGGGAGATGTAGGATGAGACCCATCAGTAGTAGTCTTCTGCAATAGATATGTTATTACCAGGTGGCAAATAAGCACCTGTAATGGATAATGCCTTGTTTTGGTTGAGTTTGAGGGTAGATACAGTGGATATAAAATGTGTACATACCCCTGTTAAAATGCCAGGTTTTTGTGATAAATGAGATCACAATAAATTATTTTAAAATTGTTCACACCTTTAATGTGACATATAACCTGTACAAGTCAATTGAAAAACAAAAATATTAGGGGGAAAAATATAAAATGTACAATAAGCTGGTTGCATAAGTGTGCACACCATTAAACTAATACTTTGTTGAAGCACCTTTTGATTTAATTACAACATTCAGGCTTCTTGGGTACACACCTGCCATCAATTAGAGACTGATTAACCACAAATAAAGTTCAGCTGTCCTAGTAGGATTTTCCTGACATTTACTCAGATGTCTGCTACAGCAAAAGCCATGGTTCGCAGAGATCTTTCAAAGCATCAAAGGGATCTCATTGTTGAAAGGTATCAGTCAGGAGAAGGGTGCAAAAAATTTCCACAAAATTGGATATATCCTGGAACACAGTAGAGTCATCAAAAAGTGGAGAAAATATGGGTTAACAGTTACATTGCAAAAAACTGGATGTCCCTCCAAAATTGATGAAAAGACTAGACTAAAACTGGTCAGGGAGGCTGCCAACAGACTGTCTCCCAAAAGCATGTGGGAAAATGCGTTATGGTCTGATAAGACCAAGGTTGAACTTTTTGGCCACAATTCCAAAAGGTATTCAAAAACAACACTTTGCATCACCAAAAGAACACCATCCCAGCGGTGAAGCATGGTGGTGGCAGTATCATGCTTTGGGGTTGCTTTTCTTCAGCTGGAACTGGGGCTTTAGTCAAGGTGGAGGGAATTATGAACAGTTCCAAATGCCAGTCACTTTTGGCCCAAAACCTTCAGGTGTTTGCTAGAAAGCTGAAGACTGAGGAATTTCACCTTTCAACACAATGACCCCAAGCATATATCCAAATCAACAAAAGAATGGCTTCACCAGAAGAAAATGGCTCAGCCAGAGCCCAGACGTAAATCCGATAGAAACTCTGTCGGGTGACCTGAAGAGGGCTGTGCACAAGAGATGCCCTTGCATTCTAACAGATTTGGAGCACTTTTGCTAGGAAGAATGGGTAAATATTGCCAAGTCAAGATGTGCCATACTGAGACTCCTACCCAAGAAGATTGAATGATGTAATTAAAGCAAAAGCTGCTTCAACAAAGTATTAGTTTAAGGATGTGCACACTTGTACAACCGGCTTATTGTACATTTTTTTTATATTTTTCCCCCAACAGATTGTTTTTCAATTGAATTGTACAGGTTTTAGGTCGCATTAAAGGTGGGAAAATTTTGAAATGATTTATTGTGGTCTCATTTTTTTATATCACAAAAACCTGGTAATTTAATGGGTGTGTACAGTTTTTATATCCACTGTATGAGAATTTCTTCCTTATCCAATTGTGGAGGATTAGGTGGTGAAGGGGTAAGCAGCAGAGTTTTTTTGTATAATATTGCAAGTCTACCAGCACTTTTATTTTTCTCTCTGCTCTTAGTATATTATAGTTTGGGAGTAGAATTTCTTTAGTTTCCTTTTTCAGTCAGGTTTCAATTAGTACTTTATCTGGAGCATGTAGGTTGACTGGCATGGAACTGTGGTATTCTATTGTAGATGCTTCTGTAATGTTGAGAGAAGAACAAGTAGTGTTATGTTGTATTGGAGGGGTGTGGTGGTTGTGTAATGGTTTATGGGGATGTAGCTGTTCCAGGGTTTGGATGGATGTCGCTGCTGAATTTGTTTGGGAGTGATATGTTGGTTGTAGGATAAGCATTTAATTTTAATTTTTAATTTTACCTAATGAACTATGGAGTTGTGTAAGTGTAGGTTGTGTTTGAAAATGTCTGGTATTGGAAGAGTGTAAGGTGGATGTTGGGTGAATTAAAGATTGAGTATGCTGCAGCATATTAGATAGCAAATCTAGGATGAGGGTGATAAGTTGTGTGGAAGTGTGAGGGTAAAGATAAGTGGGTGAGTGGCAGGGAGAAGTGAGAATCAGCACAGAGGTTGGCATCATAGTGGTTAGCTGTAGGATAATATTTTGACAAGTTTAGGGATGTAGAAAGCAGTGGAAAAAAGAGGGGTGATGTTTTGTATTGGGAAACAATATGCTGTTGAAGCACTGGAAAGTATGAGGTAGGGAATATGTTATGATATTCAGGACAGAAGAGACAGCTAAATGGAGGCAGTGTTGAAAGAAATATGGACAGGACTGCAAATAGTTAATGTGTGCAGGTGTTGTAGACTGGGATTGGTTGAGTTTTGACGTGGGTGGAGATGGGGGGTTAAATTTAAAGTGGGTGTGTGGGAATAGGAGGTGGGGGTGGGTAGAGGAGCTGGTTCCACTTGTCAGAATGTTGTGACAGAAAATGAATCGGTGAACTGGGACAAAACTGTTACTGTTTCCACCCTTACTATATAAAGCATATGTGTATAAAGCAGAGAATAAACATTTACACACTTGCTATGTAGTGCATGAGTAGCAAGAATAGTTCATTTTTATGTATGAAATATGAGAAGTGGTATTGGGATAGTTTTAGAAAATCTACTGCTTATTTGGGAACTGTTAACGTGAAATTTGTTTAATAACAAAAAACCTGCTAGTTAATTGATGAGAAAAACAAATTGTGGGGGGGGGCAATACGTTTATCTATTGTGGGTCTATGAAGAACTGTTATTAAAAGTAAACTTAAGTATTGGTAAATGGGGTTTTGCATAAATAGATTATGTAGGAGGTGTATATTAAAGCTGTCTGCAATGAGTTATATTAGGCTATTAAAATTCAAGTAATGCAGTTTTAATGTATGACCAGTTATACTATAGTGTCTAATGTACAAAGCTATTGACTGCTTCCCTGATGTAGTGTCCTTGCCTTATGCAAATATTACAACAAAGGTTTGATCATCAAAGTGAAGAAATGTGAATGCTACTTATCAAAACACCTGTTTATGGAGGATATATATCCACAGCAGACTAGTAGATAGGCTGACATTGACTTTGTCTTTGGCAGGCTACTTCTGAGGTCCAGTTGCTTGCTATTGCCCGTAGCATGCAAACTAGGTGGCAGTCACTGTTGGGTGAGTGACTGGGTCTAGTTGATGGAGGGGGAAGTGTACTGGTCAATGTCTAGAAATATAAGAATGAAACAGATATGTGAGAAAAAAGCAGCACAGGTAGTATAAAGGGCAAAAAGATAAAATATTGGTGAATACATTAGGACTTATAATTCACATAATTTTGCCACTAGTCATTACTACAGAGACTCTGAGATAGCTCTGATTAAACAATATACCAGTAGCTATACCCCAGGCTACAGTAGGGTGAACAGGACTAAGTTACAGGGATATGCAATAGAAGTGGGAAGACTGTGTTAGTTTGATTAGGGTATTATTGTTATAGTGGCGTAATACTATGGTGTCCCCTAGTTACTACTGCTACTTTCAGCTGCTCCCATTAGGGGTCGCCACATCAGATCATCCGTTTCCATTTCTTCCTGTCCTCTGCATCTTGCTTTCACACACCAACCACCTGCATGTCCTCTCTCACCACATTCATAAACCTTATCTTAGGCCTTCCTCTTTTCCTGTTACCTGGCAGCTTCAGCCGTAGCATATTTTGCCCAATATACTCTGCATCCCTCCTCGGCACATGTCCAAACCGACGTAATCTTGGCTCTCTGGCTTTGTCTCCAAACCTTCTAACCTGGGCCAAGACTCTAGTATACTTATTCCTAATCCTGTCCACCCTTGTCACACCCAGTGCAAATCTTAATATCTTTAACTCTGCCACTTCCAGCTCTGACTCCTGCCTTTTTGTCAGTGCCACTGTCTCCAACCCATATAACATAGCTGGTCTCACTACCCTATTGTAGACCTTCCCTTTTACTCTTACTGCTACTCGTCTGTCACAAATCGCTCCTTGACACTCTTCTCCACCCACTCCATCCTGCCTGTACTCCCTTCTTCACCTCTCTTCCACACTCACCATTACTCTGAACTGTTAATCTAAAGTATTTAAACTCATCCACCTTCGCCACCTCTACTCCCTGCATCCTCACCATTCCTCTATCCTCCCTCTCATTCACACAGACACAGCCTGTCTTAGTCCTGCTGACCTTCATTCCTCTTCTCTCTAGAGCATATCTCCACCTCTCCAGAGTCTCCTCCACCTGTTCCTTACTCACTACAGATCAGTGTCGTCTGCAAACATCATAGTCCACGGGGACTCCTGTCTGATCTTGTCTGTCAATCTGTCCATCACCATTGCAAATAAGAAAGGGCTCAGAGCTGATCCTTGATGTAATCCCACCTCCACCTTAAACACATCCGTCACTCCCACCGCAGACCTCACCGATGTCACACTACTCTCGTACATATCCTGTACCACTCTTGCGTACTTCTCTGATACTCCTGACTTCCTCATACAATACCACAACTCCTCTCTAGGCACCCTGTCATATGCTTTCTGCAAGTCCACAAAGAGACAATGCAACTCCTTCTGATCTTCTCTGTACTTCTCCATCAACACACTCAGATCAAACATCGCATCTGTAGTGCTCTTTCCTGGCATGAAACCATACTGCTGATCACTAATCATCACCTCCCTTCTTAACCTAGCTTCCACTACTCTTTCCCATAACTTCATGCTGTGACTGATCAGTTTAATCCCTCTGTAGTTACTACAGCTCTGCACATCACCCTTATTCTTAAAAATCGTTTCCAAAACACTTTTTCTCCATTCCTCAGGCATCCTCTCACTTTCCAAGATTTCATTAAACAATCTAGTTAAAAACTTCACTGCCATTTCATCTAAACACCTCCATGCTTCCACAGGTATGTCATCTGGACCAACAGCCTTTCCATTCTTCATCCTCTTCATAGCTATCCTTACTTCCTCCTTGCTAATCCACTGCACTTCATGATTCATTATCCGCACATCATCCAACCTTCTCTCCCTCTCATTCTCCATTTATCAGCCCCTCAAAGTACTCTTTCCATCTGCTCAACACACTCTCCTCGCTTGTGAGTACGTTTCCCTCATTTTTTATCACCCTTACCTGCTGCACATCTTTACTAGCTTGGCCCCTCTGTCTAGCCAATCAGTACAGGTCCTTTTCTCCCTCCTTAGTGTCCAACCTTTCATACAACTCTTCATACACCTTATCCTTGGTCTTCGCCACCTCTCTCTTTGCCATGCACCTCATCTCCTTATACTCCTGCCACTTTCTTCAGCTCTCTGACAATCCCACTTCTTCGCCAACCTCTTTCTCTGTATACTCTCCCGTACTTCCTCATTCCACCATCAGGTCTCCTTGTCCTCCTTCCTCTTTCCAGATGTCACACCAAGCACCTTTCTAGCCATCCCCCTGCAGTTTAGTAAGCCCAACACTATTTACAGCAGAATAGCAAATATTGAATTATTTCTAAGCATATGTATACAACAATGCTTATATAAAATGTTAAGCATAGTATGTGTACAATAATACTAAGTAATGTCCTTTGAGGAAGTGAAGCCGCTTCAGGCGTTCCACTACTGCCACAAGTGGAAGTGGTCTGTAAAGCATCAAATTGCTCTCTTAGATATTACAAAGATTTATTAAAAGTACTACTCAGAAGGTTACAAAGACGATGTTGGCAGTAGCATTAAATGGTAAACTGCATAGATGTGTATATGCCCTACTTAATATGTGAAATACTGAAAAAATATTTACTGCTTTGTGAGTTTTACAAAGAGAGCAGGAGATAGCATCAACTATTAACAATGTGGGAGCAGAATGAGGAACATAAAATAACATGAGTTTTCTGGATTGCGTATTCATGATGAACACCTCCAGTATTTTGAATTTGTGTACATGAGTATAAAGTCAATACAATACCAAGGGCAGTACTACAGCTCAGCACTACAACTAGTACATGAGAAGAGTGCTTGATCAGCAGACACTGTTGCATGCAGAGTAAGGTAATTAGCACTTGGAGAATGATAAACAGATTGCTGTACTACAATAAACGTATCTTACCAGAAGTAACCAAACAAAAGCAAAAATGGGAATACATATGCAAAAAA
Source organism: Protopterus annectens (assembly GCF_019279795.1). NCBI lineage: Eukaryota > Metazoa > Chordata > Ceratodontiformes > Protopteridae > Protopterus > Protopterus annectens. The sequence goes on along the minus strand of NC_056743.1, from coordinate 1,235,778,240 downwards.
CACAAGCACAGAGTAAAAACCTGCATCAGTTACAGTCTAACAGCTTAATATAAAATCCGTTCTTTCATGTGAATGTTTATTACACTTAAATTCATTATCTTTAAATGACTTCAGGGTTATATTGATAAAAAATGCAGATTGAATGTTAGAAATATTCACTTACAAGGCATGCATGCTACTCCTGGATGAGTCCATGTATTCTAAGGGTCAGAATGGAGCAGATCTCTTTTTTTTTTTTGGGAAGGTTCAGGATCAAAACAAAGTCAGGAGGAGACTTGCTGAGAATGTTGTGGGACAGAAGGCATTCAGGGAACTAGGCTAAAAAGATAAACAGAGTGGCATCCCCTGCCAAAACACCTGTTTATGGAGGATGTATATCCACAGCAGGTGGTAGATAGGTTGTCCTTTTAGTTTTTAACAACTTTTTCCGCAAAAAAGTAATGTTAAACTATTTTTTTCTGTGTTAAAAGCTCTGTTTTACTTTGGACTAATTTGGACTTTGAAAAAAGTTTTTCTCCATTAAAACAATTTACTTGTTTTACTGATTATTGCTGCCAGGGTTCCCTGGAAATCTGGCACCTCTTTGTGCTTAACCGTGAAACAACCGCCTGGTTTATCTGTTCTGCCGCCTTCTAGCCACAAAACCAGAAGGATTTCTTAAGTAACCTTTGACATCAAAGCAGGCTTATAAAATGCCTCAGCCACAAGTGGGTGACTCTGGTCTGCCCAAAAATGGTTCCTCGAACCACACATCTTTTTTCTTGGGTCCTGCTACTGGTGAAGTCATTATAACCACCATGTTCTGGTGGAGGTTAGACATGTCCTCTGCAGCTGTAAATGTCTTTGGCTGGCAAGGGAGTGCCACTGTAGTCATCCCTGGTATAAGAGGCAGGGGATTGGCACTCTGTTTAGCCAGAAAGCTGTGCTCATCTTTGGAGAGACTTTTGCCCACAAAAGTAAGTCTGACTGTTCAGATATTCCTGTTTAAAAAAATAAATAAATCATACGACTTCTCTCAGTATCCCTAAACAGGAGTAATTTATAGGACTTTGCTTAGAATTTAATGTAGGCTGTTTCTGGTAAAAGAAAGAGGCTCTTCATTTTTTGAAGAGAATCAAGAGTGTGAACCTCAAGGATTCTGAAAGCCAGATTGTGTTTCCACACGCTTCTGATTCAGATTGAGGAATGTGTGGCTTTGGCCAATTCTTTTGAAGGATTCTCTTCCTCTGAAACTATTTATAGAATGAATCCGTTATAGTGGGAAAACAGTGATGTTCCACAGTCCCTCAGGAAAGATTATGCTTTGTTAAAAGTAAATCTGAAGTAGTTAACTTCATTTGTGCATCAACCTATGGGTTATCGGATCCATATTAGATCCGAGCCGGCAGTTTCCAACAGCTGAGATCCGAGCCCCAAGCTCCTCCCCTACCCATAATCCCTTGCCATCCCTTACTGACCTCAGCTCTAGTTTGCCGCGGTTACACCAGCAGCTTGATCTCGAGCTTCCAGGGCCTTTAGAGCATATTCTGTGAGAATTCTCTCCTTTTTTTTGGATAACTAAAGTTTGAGTGTGTGTTTGTTTTTAGGATAGTTAAAATTTTTTGTTAGTGTACCCTTTTTGTATTACCCCCCCCCCCCCGTTTCGTGAGCATTAGGGTGTGTGTGGTTTTTGAGGCCTAGTGAGTGTGTTTTTAGTTTACTATGTTAGAGGCCCCCAAAACATTTTTTTTCTAAATGTACCGAGTGTGGCCATAAGCTCTCCCCAGCGGATGGCCACACTCGGTGCGTTTTTATGCCTTGGGGTTGAACACCTGTCATTCGACTTCTGCCTCCAGATTCAGCTCCATCCTCTGGTCCCCCCGTGGGTCCTGCTGCGGCAGCTCCTTCGGCTACTTCCCTTCGCCGGGACTCAACCTCCCTCCTTGGGCCAAGAGGATAGGGAAGCTAGACGTGAGAAGCACAAGGAGAAGCATCACAAGCGGCGGGCCGAAGCCTCTGCCTCGGCCCCGCCAGCCAAGCGTGCTTCTCCCCTGAGACCTCAGAGCCTTCTCCTTCTCGGCTCCATTCACCCTGCTTCTCTCTGGGGCCGGAGGAGGAGGCCCGGTCTCCTTCGAGGTCATCGAGGCAGCACTCCCGTCCCACCTCGGTGGCCTCCTCTAGGTCCACTAGAAGTTTAACTGATGCAGACTTGGACCGGATGATGCGAAGGTTCCTCCAGGCCCAAATGCAGATAGGAGTGCTCCTGCCTCCGGGGGGAGCTCGACCCCATGTTTTGTCCAGATTGCTCCTTCCCCGACCCGCTTCCCGGGTTTGGGGTCTTCGGAGCCGAATAGCGTTGGAGCCGGGGGACTGTTGGCGCCGATAGAGTTTTTTGGCGCCAATGGCACCCTCGAGTCTGTCGGGTCCCTTTTCTGCGAATCCGAGCTCTCTGAGCCGAGAGCTGAGCTTTGGATCTGAGACTGTTAGTATGCCTTCGGCTCTGTCCAGGTCTGAGCATACTGGGCCCTTGGATCCGATCACCTCTGCGCCGATCCACGTGTTGGATCCGAGGGAGGGTCTGCTCTTGGATCCTAGGGAGAGCAACTGTACTTCGGACTTCGACGTGGTGGAGAGGGTTCTGTCGAGGGACTCCAGGCCCCCGGCACTAGCTACGGCCCCACCCTGCACTCCCTCTCAGATGGGCCCGACTTCCATCACCCGGCCCCAGGGACAGCCTGCTCTTACATCCCAGATCGTTCCTTTGTTGGAAAAAGATGTGGTTGGTGAGGCCTCCTCGGACAGTCCCCCCGAGGAAGTCCCTCACAAACGCATGTGCAAAAGGAAGCACTTGGACTCCCCTGAGTCCTTGACAGAGGACACAGACTTGGAGGAAGGGGAAGGCTCCCCAAGATCACCACCCGAAGTCGGCTCATTTGGAGACATCATGGAGATGCTCAGGATTAGAGGGGGGTGGTCTGCCCCAAAGCCTACCTCGGATGAGTCTGTGTTTCTGGAGGCGTTTGAAGCAGGCTCATCTACCTCTTGGATGTCCCCTCCAGCCGACCCCCTGGTAGACCTGATCACTACCAGGGGATGGAAGGAGCCGGACACTGTGGAGCCCGTTCCCAAGAGGCCGGACAGAATTCTTAGCCCCCCCTCGGACAGGTCACATTGGAGTAAGGGGTCCCCCGTAGATGCCATGTTGGTGGCGGCTGCCACTAAAAGGGAACTAGCCCAGGAGAGTCCCTTGGTCCATCCTCCTGACAAGGAGTCTTGGGCGATGGACCGCTTGGGGAAGCGGGTGTTTGCTTCAGCCACCTTCTCGGTAAGGTTGCTGAACTATATAGCACACGTAATACGACTCCAGCGGGACCTTATCAAAGAGTACGCTGGGTCGCACCCAGAGTCCATGTCGGCAGAGGACAAGCAAGTTTACTCTACCCGAATGGCCACTCTCAGGTCTATTTCCAGTACCTCTATGCAGCTACTATCGCATGCTGCGAAGGGAGCCGCTAGCAGAGCGGGCGTCGTCCTAAGGCAACAGGCGTGGCTCCTCCACTGTGATTTTGCGGAACCCTTTAAGGCGTCATTTGCTAACGCCCCATTTGGTTCTGCCCTCTTTGGCAAGACCATACACGACACCTTGGTCCAGAGCGAGAAGGACGGGAAGACGCTGTCTGCCATCAGAGTCCACTTCTCTGCTCCCCAGAGGTCCTTCAAGAACCAAAAGGGACAGAAGATGTGGTTCCGGAAGTCTCAGCAGTCCCGTTCCCCTCGGGACCCCCTGTCCTTCAGGGGCAGAGGAGGACAGGGTGGACGCCGCCCTAGAGGCAGAGGGGTCCCGAAAAAATTTGGGTCCAGAGAACCTTTCTCTGATCGGCCCACGAAGCAACCCTGAGGGGTTACCCGACTGCTCCACTCTGGAGGCAGTCGGGGGGGGGGGGCATTTCTCGAAGCACCTAGCAGCTTGGGAGTCCATCACAACAGACCACTGGGTGCTTCGGATTATATCCAGAGGCTACAAGATTCCGTTTCTCCATCCCCCTCTCAGATCCAGATCCCTACCCGATGTCCCACCCGATCAGAGGCCGCAGCCGCGGAAATTCAGCGGCTGCTAGAAAAGGGAGCCATCCAGCATGTCCCCCCAGACCAGTACAGATCAGGCTTTTACTCCAGGTTCTTCTTGGTGCCAAAAAAAGACGGGGGACTTAAGACCAATCCTCGCCCTTTCTCTCTTGAACCTGGCGGTAACCAAAGAAAAGTTCCGGATGGACACCCTTCAATCCATTCTCCCCCTCTTGCAGGAGAACGACTGGATGTGCTCCATAGACCCCAAGGACACGTACTACCACATCTTGATGGACAGACGGTCCAGAAGGTTTCTCCGCTTCAGGCTAGGAGCCAGCCATTACCAATTCAGGGTCCTCCCCTTTGGTCTCACCACAGCCCCCAGGGTGTTCACCAAGGTGTTAACTGTGGTAGCGGCCCACATGAGACTTCAGGGAATTCAGGTCTTTCCATATCTGGATGACTGGCTCCTGGACCACCCCCACAAGGCATCTACTCTGCACGGCCAGGAATTATTTTCTTCACCTAGCTCCCTGGCTGGGGATCACGATCAATGTGGGAAAATCTTCCCTTCTTCCGACTCGGGTCATAGATTTCATCGGAGCCAGGTTGAACACAAATCAGCTTATAGCCTTCTTGACTCCGGACCAGCTGCAATCTTTAAAACTTCATGTGCAGGCCATTCTTCATTGCCCAGCCCCTCTGGCGGAATTGGTCCTGAGGGCCTTAGGCTCGATGGCTGCAACCATCAACCTTTTGCCCATGGCGTGCCTAAATATGAGAATCCTACAATGGACCCTCCAAGTCCAATGGTCCTTCCTTCATTAACCCCTGAGCCATCCTGTTCCTCTCAGCAGGGTTTGCAGGAGAGCCCTCTGGTGGTGGCTCCAATCTCCGGACCTCCAGAAGGGGCGCCCCTTTTTTATGTCCCCTCCCTTAACCACGGTGACCACGGACGCCTCTCGCCTCGGGTGGGGGGGGGCATTGTTTGGGCAGGACCATCCAAGGCACGTGGAACCATGTGGAGACCTCACTGCATATCATTGTCCTAGAGATGAGGGCCATGCTGTTAACGTTGCAAGCACTACAGAGCCTTCTTCCTGTCGGGACAATTGCCATCCAGACGGACAACATCTGTCGTCTGGTATATCAACAAACAAGGGGGAACCAGGTCCTATCCACTTTGTCGAGAGGCTATGAGAGTGTGGGAATGGGTGATTTCCACTAACCGTATTCTCATAGCAACGCACATTCCGGGACGGTCCAACATCCTAGCGGACAGATTGAGTCGCACCATCCTCTCGCCGTACGAGTGGTCTCTGAATCTCAAAGTAGCGAAGCAGATTTTCTCCAAATGAGGTCAACCTCATTGCGATTGTTTCGATTCTCCCTCAAACACAAAGTGCAACGACTACTTCGCTCTAATTCTCCCACCCGGGGAATCTCCAAGAGATGCTCTAGTGCATGTTTGGCCACCCGGTCTACTTTATGCTTACCCTCCACTTCCCCGGATGATGAAGTTTCTGCAGAAAGCCAGACTGTTGGGGAGCAGAATAATCCTCATAACCCCATTCTGGCCTCGTCAGGCATGGTTCCCATATCTATGGTCTCATCTGGTGAATCCTCCCTGGATTCTAGATCCCATTCCGGATCTGATTTCTCACTCATTGGGCCTGCCGGCCCCGCACCTGAGCAACCTCAAGCTCACAGCTTGGTTGATCCAGTTCCACTGTTAGCTAGGACTCCTGGTATCTCTTCCCCGGTCAAAGCCATCCTCGTAGCTGCTCACAAGCCATCTACTAGAAGGGTTGATAATAGCAAATGGAAATGTTTTTCTATCTGGGCAGAGCACAAGAACTTAGACCCCATTCACAGCTCCGTTGCCAGCAATATTAGACTTTCTATCGGGGTTATTTGACCAAGGTGCTAGCTCCTCCACAATCAAAGTACAATTGGCAGCTATCTCTCATTACCATGTTGGATGTGATCTGGGTCCTTTGACCTCGTCCAGATTATGCAAGGCCTTCTTAAAAGGCACCTTCTTACTAAATCCCCCGGTGAAGGATGTAGTCCCTCCTTGGGATTTAGCGCTGGTACTCCAGGCTTTAACAACTTCTCCCTTTGAGCCTGCAGCTTCGATGGATCTCAAATGCTTATCCTGGAAAACAGCTTTTCTTGTTGCCATTACTTCGACAAGAAGGGTTTTGGAAATTCAAGCCCTTTGCGCCCAAGCCACTGTACTTGACTTTCCACAAAGATAGAGTATCCCTCAGGACCAATCCCTCCTTTCTGCCCAAAATTGCGTCCGAATCTAACATCAGCCAGTCTATTAACTTACCAGTCTTCTTTCCCAATTATCAGAATAAGAGTGAGTACATGTTGCATTCCTTAGATGTACACAGACAATTACGATTCTATTTACACAGGACAGCTGGTCACAGGGAATCAGACCAGCTGTTTGTATCCTTTGCTAAACCTAGTCTGGGGAAACCTGTTTCGAAAGTCACATTGTCCAGGTGGATTTCCCAGTGTATTCTTCTGGCTTATGAGAGTTCTGGCCGGCCTGCACCTCAGGGAGTCCATGCCCATTCTACTCGGTCTAGTTCAGCCTCCGCTGCTTTTCGTTCTAGAGTACCTTTGGATGACATTTGCTCAGCAGCCACGTGGGCTTCATCTCGTACCTTTATAAACCACTATATGCTGGATATTGTCTCCAGAGGGAGAGTGTCCTTTGGCTCCGCAGTGCTCTGGAACATCCTTCCATGAGGGCCTCCCAAGATTCAGGTAGCTGGGGACTCTGTCCTATAGGTTGATGCACGAATGAAGTTAACTACTTCAGATTAAGAAGTTATGTACTCACCATAACGTTCCATCTGAGTAGGTAAACTTCATTTGTCAGCAGCCGTCCCTCCCTCCGTCCCCCTGACCTACTTGGATGTTCATGGTATTCCTGTGTCATGACGGATTGTATTCAGGTTAACATATAGAGGTCGTCCCTTCTGTGATATTGCAGGTGTTACTTTTAGGCAAACTCGATCTGAGGTCAGTAAGGGATGGCAGGGGATTATGGGTAGGGGGAGGAGTTTGGCGCTCGGATCTCAGCTGTTGGAAACTGGCGACTCGGATCCGATATGGATCCGATAAACCATAGGTTGCTGACAAATTAAGTTTACCTACTCAGATGGAACGTTATGGTGAGTACATAACTTCTTATTTCCAGAATCTACTCCTGTTCCTTCCGTTTTGTTTGCTTTTGAAGGTTTTTGTCAGAGCTTGCAATTTCCTTAACAGCCAGCCTGCTTTCCCAAAGAAAACAGATTTTATATAGCTCCTCAGTCTTACATTTTTATATACCCTCATCCTGGATCTAATGCAACAGCTTTTGCTTTACTAAATTCAGCTGTTGCTAAATGTGTGGTTAGTACTGTTCCCTCGCTGACAAGGATGGGAAGACTGTTTAAAAATCTGGGGAAAAAAGTGTATTCTTCTGCAATAGTTGCTTTAGAACTTTCAGCTTTCATATGTGAAGTTTATGGTTGCCTCTTGTGAGAATGTAAAGAACACATTGGCATCTGTGTTTTTTTTTCCAAGGAGAAATTTGCTTTGTGCAACTTTGTATCTTCTGTGTCCCAAATGGGTTACCCACTGTCTGAAATGTGCTTATACCACTGGAATTGTTTTGAGGAGATTTGTCTGGCTGCCCCCCTGCCCCCCCCCCCAGACAGAGGAAAGGTGCTTCAAGGGATCGCTCATATTTGTTAGACCTTCTTTTCTGTTTGCCAATGGATTCAATGCTCCCTCAACAAATTTCTTTAAAAAAACAAACAAACAGTCCCAGCAAGCTGCTGGAAAACAATGTTTTAAAAAGCAGTGGCAGGGAGGTTCCAAAAAGAAAGCAAGAACCCCTCCCCCAGAACAAGGCTCAGTCGAATATGTCTATTTGAAGGATTTCCACCCCCACCCTAATAGTTCTTAATCCTTCCAGAAAGTGAGAGCCTCCATTTCTCTGGCAACAAATTGTTTTAGACAGATTTGGAGAGCAATCTTGCTAGGTTACAGATGGCAGTGGGAGTGTATTCCTCTCTTTTGGGGGATTCTTCTTGACAAACCAGACCAGACTCTCTTCCCTAGTGTCATTTACCATATGCTTGTTCAGGGGGTGACAGAGGCTGTCCTTCCTCCTCAGTTAGGGGAAGCGTTTTATTCCAGGATGTTCTAGTGCCAAAGAAAGAAGATTCTTGGAGACCAGTTCTAGATATTTTGTTACTGAATAACAATGATTTTTCCCAAGTTCAAAGTGCTGTGTCATCACAACCTGTTACCCCATTTTTCCTATTTCAGTTTTCTAGTGACTTAGATTTAAGATGCCTGTATATTTGGATTTCAGATGTGTTTTAAGTTTTTGAGTCTGGATCAAGTTATCATTTCTCTGCATTACCCTTTTTGTCTATCTGCTGCTCCAGGCATGTTCACAGTGTCTAGCTCCTGTGATAGCTTACTGCAGACTACAGGGTATTCACATTTTTCCATATTTAGTTTACTTTCTCATCTTTGCAGAGTCTTTGAGGAATCTGTCAGGTAAGTAAGGGATTTCCTATGCAGTCTCGGATTCCAAGTGAATTTATAGAAGTATTGTTTGTAACTCCTTCTCACAGGATTGTTTTCCTGGGGTGTCTGCTGGATACCCCTCAGTTCAAAGAGCATTTTTTACACAAAAAATAGATCTGTGTGGTGGTGCTGCGGTAGCATTGTCGCCTCATAGCAAGACTTACTTTGTCCCGTTCGATTCTCAGCTGGAGCGTCTTCTGTGTAGAGGCATACGTGAATGGGGCATGCCTTCGTTGAAGGTTGTGCGTCAGGGCTGGTAAGCCGGTACGTAAAAATCCACTACCAATCATTAGCGGACCGGAGTTCCTCTGTGGCGACCCCTAACCGGGAAAAGCCAAAAGAAACAAACTGAGTTTTTCCATTCAGACTACCATCTCAGCAAAGGAATTCCTAAAGATTCTGGGTCTTGTCTCATGGCATCTAAGATGCTCATGATCACTCTTGCAAGACTCCACAAAATCCTCAGACACATCAAATTCCATTTTTGGGATTTGTTGGAAGGGAGATTTTGTTGTGGTGACGCCACATTTTGCAGAGTTCAGTTCTCCCTTTTTACCTTCCTGTTCCAGCATAGTAATTTGCAACATATGCCTTGGACTTTGCTTGGGGAGCAATGTCTATGGGGATGAAAGTGCAGGGTCTTTGGAAAAGAAAAATCACAGACCAAATCACACACATAGGAGATGTTAGCTTTTATAAATGTGCTCAGTTCTCTCAATCATCTGTTATTCTCCAGGACGTCTTCACATTTTTATGTACAACAGCACAGTAATGTGGTACATAAGGCGGAAACCAAATCACAGTGCCCATGCAGACTAGCCATGGTAGCCTAGCATATAGCTGTTTAGCACAATCTCACTTTGTAGGCATCTTGCATACTGCCAGAGCAAAACTAGGGTCTATATTATGTGACTGAATGATTGGGTGATTGAACATCTAAACACTGACCACATAATATCGAACTGCAAAATAGCGAACACTGCCAGGAAACATTAACATCGGCCACAAAAACAAAACAAAAAGAAGTTATAGCCAAACTAATTGGGGGGCTTTGCCCCCCACACCCCTCAAACGTGGGGAGCTGTGCTCCACACATCCTCCCTAACTAAATATACCGAGATTGCTCCATAGTGGAGAAAACGGCAAAATCCAGCGAACGGCAAAGGGAAATCTTTCCCTCTGTTACATTGGCCATTCACTGTTTTTTGCTTTCAATATTACGTGGTTGATGATTAGGTGTTCAATCACCTAATCATTCGGTCACGTAATATAGACCCGCAAAACTGTGTGGCAGACAAGCTGAGCAGGACAAGGATGCACCTACATGAATGAAAACTGAATGGGGGTGGTTCTTCCAAGGATTGAGCCAGCTGCAGAGAATATCTCAATTGGCTCTGTTTGCCTGCACTCACAGTAGTCACTTGGCAAAAGGACTACATGCAAGAAGGTCTGACAAACAAATGAATTTTCTTTTTCTTGGATGGGTATGTTCCTGAATGCTTTTTTGCCCTTTTCACTAATATCAAGTGATATTTTGAAGTCAGAATGACTCCCTAAAGGTAATTATGGTAACTTCCTTCTGGCTTGGGCAGCAGTGGGTTCCCCCTTCTTATGGGAATAGCCAGGGGCAATTACTGCAAGCTTCCTCATAAATTGGGTTTGCTCATACAAGATCAGGGGTGTTCGACCACAAACTACTACAGGTGACTGCCTGGATTATAGAATTTTAATACCTTTTAGGCACCTTTTTTCTGAGAGCATGCAGCAGATGTTTATGGAGGCAAGAAAGCCTGCTACTAGGAAATTGTAAGCAAACTGAAAAGGTTTTCTTGTTGATGCCAACAAAATAACTGGCACCCATTCAGAACTAGTGTTTTCCTGGTTGTACAGTATTTGTGTGAGGTGCTATCCTGTGGCCCATCTTACACCTCATTCAAGGCTAATTTGTCAGCCATTTCAGCATGTCTGCACATGGATCCCCCAGCATCATGTGAAATTGTTTTTGAATGGGGTATTGCATAAGACACTTCAGAGGAAACAGGCAGCTCCTCCTTGGGATCTCAGCTTTATGTTAGAAAAAATGAACCAGCTCATCAGTCTGACTTCAGGTTCCTAATATGGAAAAAGCCTTACTAATTGCTCTGACCTCTGCATGGAGTATTTGTGATGTTCTTCGTGTTTCACTGTTGCAGTCATAACTGAAGGGTACTCCTGCCGGCAGGCAGCCCGAGGTCGGCCAGAATATCAAAGTCTGGGTCTGGCGTCGGCTGTTTCAGCTAGAACCCTGACGTCAGAGCGTATGGGTATAAAGCTGACAGCTGACGCCATCTTCTCCAGTCTTTCTTGCCGTGCGGTGCAAAGCAGTTCGCTAGTTGTTGGTTGGCGTTTTCAGGACAACGTGGTGTGATTGTCGTCGGTCCGAAGTTTTCTACTTCTCTTCTCAAAGCTAAGTACCCGTTGAAACTTTTTCTTGCTCCTCCGATGTCAGAAAAAGTTAATAATTGTGTATCGTGTGGAAAACAAATACCTCATAAAGATTCCCACTCTTACTGTCTACCTTGCTTAGGCCCTGACCACGACGTTTCTTGTTGTCGGTTCTGTGCCAGGTTTAATTCTCGCACTATCAAGCGTAGGTACGATTGGGCCTTGAATTACTTCGGTAGACGATTTAATTATAGAATGTCATCGGATACTTTACCGACTACCGGATTACAGAAGAAGCGCAAAGACAAGGACAGGCCTCGGAGGTCCAAACAGGATACTTTGCAGCCGGAGCCAGCTTCGGGTTCGGCGGTCGTCAGTGAGGCGCTTTTGCAGCCCCTGTCGTCCGCCACTTCAGAACCGATGGCCGACACGGACTCACATGGTGAGCCAACTAGGCCTAGTAATTTGTCTGCTGCAGGACCTCCGGACGTCGCTCCTTCAGATGGGTCTGGAACCGCTGTGCAGGTACCGGCTTCTGAGGGGGTCTTCAGGCCTTCACACATTACTATCTCCACAAAGACAAAAGCTAAGTCAAAGACTCCTGTTAAACCCAGACTTTCTGCTCAAGCTTCTTCGGATTCAGCCCCTAAGACTCAGAAGCAATTACTTCGGATGACTGAGGATTTATTAACTATGATTAGGGGCTCTCACCCTCCTCCTGAGAAAAGGCCTAGACAGGATATCTCTTATGATTCCTCTGATCAGGCTTCTATATCTTCTGTTTCTTCCTCTGATCAGGATTACTCCTTTCCTCCTTATGAGGATTCGGATGCAGAGGATTCTGTTCCCTCTGCCTCCCCCCTGAAGATTTCTCTTTTGGGGAAACCTTGCATGAGATGAGGGAGCATTTTCATTGGGAAGGTCAGGATTATTCTGCTTCCAAAAAGAGACTCGGGGAATTCCTCCTCCTCCCTCAGCACAGGCCTTTAGCTATTCCTCCTGTACTTGACATTGTGGATGATGCCTTCTCTGAAGCTAACTTGAATCCTGATTCCATGCCGCCTGCTCCTTCTAAGCCTGATAGATTTTACAGGGTCCCTGATTCTAATCATTTTCTTATTCAAGAACCCTTCTGCTGATCCTGAAACTATTTTGCAGGGTTCCAAGGCTGCTAAGGCCGCATCCTCTAAGAATCCTATCCCCTCTGAAAAGGATTCTCGTGCCTTGGACAGGTGGGGCAAAAAGGTTTATACTTCAGCTACCCTTTCTATTAGAGCCTTAAATTGCCAGTTTCACGTGTTTAAGTATCAACAGTTTCTTTTATCTGTTTTAAAACAAAGGATTTCTGCCTTTTCTGCATGTGCTGAGGACAAGGAATTACAGGATGTGTTGCATGCTACTGAACAAGTTAGCAAACATAGTTTACATTGTGGTTTTGATGCCTTAGAGGCTTCTTGCAGGGCGGCTGCCTCTGGTACTGTTATCAGGAGACATGCTTGGCTTTGTGAGCAGAATCTACCTGAACAAGTTAAGGCAAAATTGCTAGATGCCCCTATTCAGCATGATGTCTTATTTGGGTCTAAGGCTGAGGAGGTTATTAAAAAGATGGAAGAAAAAGCCAAGTCTATGCAGACTGTAAAACATTTCTTGCAAGTTCAGCCTCCTAGATTTTCCAGAAATTGGCCCTCCAAAAATTGGTCTTTTCCCACCTCTGACAGGCCTCAAAGGGGAAGATATAGATGCTCCAGAGGTCAGGCGCAGGCTCAGGCCTCTTACAGATCTAGACAGTGGACTGCTTCTTCACCTAGAAGGGGAGAAGACAGATCTCAAACCCAAAGAAAGCAGACTCAATGACTCCCTCTGTTGGGCTTCAGGTCCTCCTTCCCTGGATGCCCCTCTCGGAGGAAAACTTTCTCTTTTGTACCAAAATTGGACTCACATTACCCAGGACAAATGGGTGTTAGACGTGATTTTGAAAGGTTACAGATTCCACTTTCACCCTCTGCCAAGGCCTTCCGGCTGGCCAGATCTGCCAAAACATCAATGGACAGAGGCCTTAAATCAAGTGGACGCTTTATTAGCCTTAAGAGCCATAGAACCTGTTCCACCTCTAAAGGTGGGGAAAGGTTTTTACTCAAGACTTTTTCTGGTCCCAAGAAAACAAAACTCCTGGAGACCTATTCTGGACCTCTCAGTATTCAACACCTTTTTGGAAATTCCAAAATTCAAGATGCTTACACTTCAACTTCTTCCAATGCTCTCACAAGATGCTTGGATGGTAACATTGGACTTAAAAGAGGCTTACTTACACGTCCCCATAAGGCAACATTGCAGAAAGTACCTCAGATTCAAGGCAGGCTCGAGACACTTCCAATTCTCTGTACTGCCATTTGGCTTATCTACTGCGCCCAGAGTTTTTACCAAATGCCTGGCTCCAGTAGTAGCTTACTACAGACTTCAGGGGATTCAGATTTACTCCTATCTGGACGACTGTCTAATTCAGGCAGACAGCAAAGACCTTCTACTTCAACATCTGCATTTTGTTCAACGTCTTCTCCTACTACTGGGATTCTCAGTGAACACAAAAAAATCACATTTGATTCCTTCTCAACGAATGATCTTCTTGGGAGCTCTTTTGGACACAAATTTACAGAAGGCCTTCCTCACTCCAGAAAAACAGTTACAGCTGGCTTCAGTCTTCAAGACCTTGGCAGCATTAACTCAGCTCACTGCAAGGAAATTCCTGCAGGCTCTGGGCTACATGGCCTCTTGCATCCTGTTGATTCCAAATGCGAGGCTTCACATGAGGAAACTTCAATGGTACCTAAAAAGTGTATGGTCTCAACATTGCCACAGTCTGGATACAATGATTCCACTGATTCCCTGCCTCCAGAAGGAATTCCTTTGGTGGTCCAGGGCGTGTGTTTTGAACGAAGGCAAGCCCTTTCGTCTGCCTCAACCTACTCAGATCATAACCACGGATGCCTCAGATTATGCATGGGGAGCTCATTTTCTAGACAAATGCCAACAGGATTCTTGGACAAACAAACACCTTCTATGGCACATCAACTTGAAAGAAATGTTAGCAGTCCAAAATGCTCTTCTAGCCTTCCAGACTCTTTTGAAGCCAGGACCTCTGCTAATTCGAACAGACAATACCACAGTCATGTGGTACATAAACAAGCAAGGGGGCTCTTACTCTTACCCCCTTTGCAGACTTGCCATGACCTTATGGGATACAGTCCTAAATTTGAATCTGGATCTTCAGGCACAGTTCATTCCAGGAAAACAAAATCTCTTAGCAGACAGCCTAAGCAGAAACATTTTGGATCCTCACGAATGGACGTTGGACCCCAACATATTCAGCAAGATAACTGCAGTTTGGGGCTGTCCTCAGATAGATCTGTTTGCATCTCATCTCAACCATCAGTTGCCTCTCTTTTGCACCAGGTCCTTCCACAAGACAGCTTGAAAAGTGGATGCCCTGTCCTTCAGCTGGAGGAATCTTTCGGGATATGCCTTCCCTCCTCTTCCTCTTCTGCCTTTGGTATTGCTAAAGATAAAGCTAGACAAACCCAGACTGATCATTTTGATAGCTCTGAATTGGCCTCGTCAGTTTTGGTACCCTACTCTACTGTACCTTTCCTTGGTACCTCCTTGGAGTCTTCCTCTGATCCATTCTCTGTCCCAGCATCAGGGTCAGGTATTTCACTCTCAAATCAAGACTCTCTGTCTGGCAGCTTGGCTCATCAAAGGCAATTGATTCCTTCTTCTCTTCCTAAACAAGTTTTGGATGTTCTTTTGGAAGCTAGGCGTCCTAGTACAAGGAAATCTTATGCTTCTAAATGGAAAAGATTTTGTATTTGGATGCAGGATCGTGGCTCTGATCCTTTAATACCTGATATCTCATCTATTTTACTTTCTCTCTCAGACCTTTTGATTAAAGGTCTTTCATTTTCTTCCATTAAAATTCATGCTTCTGCTATTTCGGCACATTTCAGTTGTGATCCTCCCATTTTTTTCCCACCAGTTGGTCAGACAATTTCTGAGAGGAGCTAAGAATTTAAAACCTCCTAGAACTCCTCCTGTCCCTCCTTGGGATCTCAACTATGTTTTGGTAAAGCTTACTTTGCCTCCTTTTGAGCCTGCTGCCTCTGCGGACATTAAGTTCTTATCCTGGAAGACAGCTATCTTGTTGGCCTTGACTTCTGCCAGAAGGGTGTCTGAGTTACAAGCCCTCATGGCCGTGGAACCATACCTCATCTTCCATCAGGACAGAGTTTCCTTGAGGACCAATCCTACTTTTATGCTTAAGGTAGTTTCTAGAGTGGCTCTAAATCAGACTATTCACCTTCCTACCTTTTTTCCAAAACCCCAAAATAGAGGGGAAAGGATTTTGCATTCATTAGACGTACACAGGCAACTACGTTTTTACCTGGACAAAACTAAAAGTTTCAGAAAATCAGATCAATTGCTTATTTCTTTTGCTTCCAGTTCTCTTGGTAAAGCCATTTCTAAGCAAACTATTTCCAAATGGATTGCTCATGGAATAAGATATTGATGTTCTTCGTTCCCCATTGCTGCAGTCCTAACTATTGGGTATAGTCCGCATCCAGTCGGCCCGAATACCAGAGTATAAGGCTGACGTCGGTCAGGGCGCATTAGACTGACGTCAGTACGTCAGGGTACTAATGCGCATGACCGACGCCATATCCCCAGTCTTTTTTGCCGCATGGTCCGATGCAGAAGCAGTTTTGCGAGTGCAGGTTGGCGTTCTGAAATATTTCCGAAACCGGAGTTTCAGACCGAAACAGAGTTGGCTAAGTACCCGTTGGGAACATTTTGGTTTTTCTTGCCTCAGTATTTTACCGGATGTCAGAAAAAGTGAATAACTGTATTTCTTGTGGGAAACAGATACCTCATAGGGATTACCATACCTTGTGTATACCTTGTTTAGGGCCTGAGCACGGCGTTGTTGGTTGCCGCTCTTGTGCTAGGTTTAACAAACGCACTATTAAGAGGAGGTTAGACTGTGCCAGGTTAGTGTTTGGGAAGCGTTGCAATTATAAAATGCCGTCGGATGCTCCGACGCCCGCTTCGTCCAAGAAGCGCAAGGACAAAACAGCGAAGCCTAGGGTTGATGAACCGGCAGTCCCGGACGTCGGTTCTTTAGAAGGCTCAGTGGAGCCAGAGGTCTTGCCAGGAGTTTCCATGGAGGCCCAGGCAGAAACTTTACTGTTACAGGATGTGCCTTCTCCGGAGGTAGGCCAGGCTGAGGGGGCTTCTCAGGTGACTGTTCTTCCCTCTCTTCCCAAGGTTGTTAGAGCCTCTCCTTCTGTTGCCAAAACTTCTTTGAGAGGTAGGCCTAGTTCAGCTTCAGTGGGGGCTTCTCCTAGCATTTCGGGTTCTGTACCTAAGAAACATATGCTTAAAATGGCAGAAGATTTGATTACTATGATTAGAGGTTCTATGCCCCCGCCTGATAAGAGGCCTAGGGTGGAACCGGAGTTTGATAGTTTTGAACAGTGTTCAGAGGCTTCAGAGTCTTCTGTGGAAGACTTGCAGGAGTTTCCTACTTATTCGGATTCTGATGTGGATGATTCCACTCCTACAGCTTCTCCTCCTGAGGATTTCTCATTTTCAGAGACTCTGCATTCCATGAGGGAGCACTTTAAATGGGAAGGCCAGGATTACTCTGATTCCAGGAAAAGGCTTAGGGAATTCTTGTTTTTACCCCAGCATAGGCCCTTAGCTATTCCTCCTGTGTTGAATGTGGTGGAAGATGTTTTTGCAGAGGCTTCCCTGAACCCTGACTCTTTGCCTCCTGCTCCTGTTAAGCCTGATAGGTATTATAGGGTGCCCGAAGCTCATAAGTATTTGTTTAAGAGTCCTAGGGCGGACCCAGAAACTATTTCTCAAGAGCCTAAAGGTGTTAAAGCTTCTGCGGTTAAAAATCCTGTTCCCACTGATAAAGAGGCACGGGCTTTGGATAGGTGGGGAAAGAAAGTGTATACTTCTTCCACTCTAGCCATGAGAGCATTGAATTGTCAGTTTCACATGCTAAAATATCAGAATTATCTCCTTTCACAATTGAAATCTAAGGTGGATGCTTTGGCGGAAGGTATTGAGTGTAAAGAGTTGCTGGATTTGGTTCATGTGTCTGAACAAGTGGGTAAGCATTCTTTGCAATGTGGTTTTGATGCTGTACAGGCCTCCTCGAGGGTGGCTGCTACTAGTTCTGTTCTTCGCAGGCATGCCTGGTTGAAGGATCAGAATTTAGCTGAGCATGTTAAGACAAGGATTTTAGATGCTCCTTTACAGTCTGATGTGTTGTTTGGATCGCCTGTGGAAGCAGTTTTAAAGAAAATGGAGGACAAAGCTAAGTCTATGCAAACTGTTAAAGATTTTTTGCAGGTGCAGCCACCGAAGTTTAGTAGAAATTGGCCTGCTAAGGGGTGGACATATCCTGCTTATGATTCCCAGTCCAGGGGTAGGTCTAGACGTGGTAGGGGCAGGGCTCAAGGTTCTTTTAGGCCTAGAACAGGGAGTTCACCTGCTCAGACTTCTGGTGAGGGCAGGGGTCAGTCCTTTCGTAAACAGACCCAATGACCTGTCTTTTCGGCTGCCAGTAGATTCCCGTCTGGCAGCTCCTTTGGGAGGAAGACTGTCTCTTTTCAAAGAAAATTGGGATTTAATTACTCAAGACAAATGGGTGTTGGATATCATTCACCACGGTTACAGATTTTATTTCCATACAATGCCCCCTTTCAAAGGCATGCCAGACGTTCCTCCTCCACAAAGAAAAGAGGCTCACAAGCAAGTTTCTCAGTTACTCCAGATAGGGGCCATTCAGCCAGTCCCTGTATCAGAAAGGGGCCTAGGATTTTATTCTCGCCTGTTCCTAGTACCAAAGAAGGGGAACACGTGGAGACCAATTTTGGATTTATCTCTCCTCAACACTTTTCTGGACATTCCCAAGTTCAAGATGTTGACGTTACAACAGCTTTTACCTCTGCTGGGCAAAGATCACTGGATGGTAACTTTAGATCTCAAGGAAGCTTACCTTCATGTGCCTATAAGGCTAAGTTGCAGGAAGTATCTGCGGTTTCGAGCTGGAAATTCTCATTATCAGTTCTCTGCATTGCCCTTTGGCTTATCTACTGCGCCCAGAGTATTCACAAAGGTTCTGGCTCCAGTGATAGCTTACTTCAGGCTTCAACGAATTCAAATCTATCCTTACTTGGACGACTGCCTGATTCTGGCTCAAGAAAAGGAAGACCTTCTACAGCATCTGGAACATGTCATAGCAGTGCTAAGATGCCTAGGGTATTCTGTGAACGAAATAAAGTCCAGTCTAGTACCCTCTCAAGACATGTGCTTTCTGGGTGTGAGACTGAATACAGCAGCCCAGATGGCCTTTTTAACCCCGGACAAACAAAAGAGTGTATCACTTTACTTCCATCAACTATCTCATCAGTCCGTGCTGACTGCAAGGACAGTCCTTCAAGCATTAGGGTTCATGGCATCTTGTATTCTGGTGCTTCCCAATGCCAAACTGCATATGAGGAAGCTACAAAGGTATCTCAAAAATGTATGGACACAGCACTGCCAGGATTTGGACACTGTCATTCAAATAATACCTTGCCTTCAAAAAGAATTTTTGTGGTGGGCTCAGGAATGTCACCTAAACAAGGGACTCTCTGTGACCCGGCCAGAGGCGAGTCAGATTTTAACGACAGGTATTTTGGGCCTTGTCTTTTTAGGGTCTTCTGACATCTGGGGCAAGAAAAGACTGAGGATATGGCGTCGGTCATGCGCATTAGTACCCTGACGTACTGACGTCAGTCTAATGCGCCCTGACCGACGTCAGCCTTATACTCTGGTATTCGGGCCGACTGGATGCGGACTACACCCAATAGTTAGGACTGCAGCAATGGGATCCTCGAACATCTACATTTATGGTAGGTACAAAACTGTACTTTACTCTCTTTATGGAAAACAGATTCCAGGTACCGTCAGGACTCATTCTACTAGAGCAGCTGCCACTTCAGCAGCCTTTCTCAGAGGAGTTCCTACCAAGGACATTCTGGAGGCTGCCACTTGGAGCTTTGTGCATACTTTTTCCAAGCACTATAACCTCCCTTTGTACTCTAAGTCTAGGGCAGGCTTTGCCTCTGCTGTCTTGCAGGGTCTTCTAGCTGCTCCTTCTACTTCATAACCTCCTCCCGTATTCTCAGCTTTGGGTTTCTGCCCTACAGTTATGACTGCAACAGTGAAACACGAAGAACATAGTACAGTTGTGTATACCTACCATAAATGTAGATGTTCGAGTGTCTTCACTGTTGCAGTTGGTGTTTTCGTCCCTCCAGACCCCTCTTGTTTTTATTTGCTTACTGTGTTTTCCTTTCCACTACCTTTCTGGTGTATTTGTGTTTCCCTTGGGACACCTTTTGGTTTTATGAGGGCTTCTGACATCAGGGGCAAGAAAGGCTGGAGAAGATGGCGTCGGCTGTCAGCTTTATACCCATACGCTCTGACGTCAGGGTTCTAGCTGAAACAGCCGACGCCAGACCCAGACTTTGATATTCTGGCCGACCTCGGGCTGCCTGCCGGCAGGAGTACCCTACAATTATGACTGCAACAGTGAAGACACTCGAACATCTACATTTATGGTAGGTATACACAACTGTACTTTGCAGGTTTTCATGTTAGGTCAACCTTGTTTCATTTTCCACAAAGAAAGGGTTTACTTATGGGCTGTTTGGATTTCTAAACCTGGATATAATGAGTTTAGTTGAAGTGGAAAATGAATGAAAGGAACAAGAAAATTTCAGATGAAAAGGGAGACCTCTTTTATGATTTGCTGCTAGTGAGCACTAGTTCAAAAATTAATTTTACAGTTCGAGGTGGTTCAGATAGAAATGAATGATGGTATTTGTACTGCATTTGTGAAGATTGAAAGAACACTTTTTAGAGAGTGAGTGTGTGATTGCTCGTATCTGAACAGCATTTGTTGGACTCCAGTTGGTGTTTGAAATATGTATGCGTATCTAATGGGCTAACAATGTAAAATATATTCAACTGAAACAGCTGGGACCTGTAAAATATTTCTTGTGGCTGTGAGAGAAGAGAAGTTACCGTTCTGAAAATAAATTTGTAACTTTATATTTGTATATTATGCTTGATATCTGAGTTGGTGAAAGTGTTTATTACGAATTTGCATAATGATAAGTTTGGCAGGCATATAAAGAATATAGAGCCTCAAAAGACTGATACTGCGAGAGGTTAAATTGAGTATTGTAAGTAGTTAATGCGGTCTGTCCTGCTTGGTGCTGAAGGAAAATGACTAAGTAAATTGGAATGGAAGGTAAATGCGTTATTCTTAACAAACCATAAAGGGTATACATTTCACTTGATAGACGAAAGGAAGATATATGTATTATTTTTATTAGACTGTAGATGTATAAAAAATCATGTGATTTTAGTTGAGGCCTGCAAAAAAAAATTATAATAGATGATATTTAGAAGATGTAACCATTTTAACAATGTAAGCCTGCAATGTTTCTATCACATATGACAATGGCATTAGACTATTCTGTTTTATGATGAGGGGCAGTCTTTCATAAATGTGATTTGACCAGTGAGTAAATGGGGAAAAAATGTATAATCTACAGGAGGTTTCATTTCTGTATGTGCAACCAGCTGCAGTGGCATAGAAGGATAAACCCATGAATACATCCCTGTTGACTACAGTTTGATTAAGGAATTAGGCACTTGGCAGGGCTGGCATGGAGGATAGTCATGCCCATCCTAGGGGGAAGTCAAAGCTCAAAGGGTTCATATTGAAAGGAAAGCCTGCTACCGATCCAGCCCAGTTCCAGCTTCTAGGGGTAGGAAAATGGGACAAACATTAAGCTATTAAGGGGAGTAGCCGGTGAGTCCAATTAACTGGTACCAGGTTACCTATGGAAATGGAGGTCTACCACTAGTAAAACTCCTGTCAAAACAGTTTGTTTTTATAATACTGAGTTTCAGAAGTAATCCAGACTAGAAGCTGGTGTCATTCAACTTTTTATTCAGACACGATAAGTACTTTCATCTTAAAATAGCCTTCGGGATCCTAGGGTGATGTCAAAACTCAAAGGGCTCACTCTGAAAAGGAAGCCTGTTGCTAATCCAACCCAGTTCCAGCCCCTAGAGGGAGGAAAATGAGATGAAACACCAAGCTGCTAAATGAAGTAGTCAGTGTCTTCCAGTTTTAACAGGTGAATAGTGACCTGTGGAGGTGTACTGCTAAGTAAAACTCATGTCAAAACAGGGTTTTCTTTCTTGTAATGCTGAGTTTCAGAAATAATCCAAACTAGAAGCTGGTGCCCTTCAGATGTGAGAGTGTTCAATCTCGCCGTTTGTTCTTACACATGGGTTCGGAGCCGATCCTCGGCTCCGAGTCGGCCACTTAGCAAAGCTCTGCATCGAGAAGAAGCTCGAGACCAACCTATCTCCCACAATTCCCTCTGCCCTTACCCCAGATCTAGTTTGCCGCTGCAACTAATCACATCATTTGAAGAGTTCTGAGACTTCAGATAAGATATAGCCTTTTTTTCTATTAGAATTTTCATCTAAAGTTGTTAGATTGTGAGACTTATTAGTGTGTGTGTGTGTGTGTGTGTGTGTGTAAGGGTCTACGGTTCCGATTGACTAAATTTTTAGTGTTTTAAAAACAGTTTTATTTAGTTAGGATCCCTAGGGCCTACCCCACTCACTAAATTTCGGATTTGACTACTAAAGTTGTTACTTCATAACTTTAATTCTCGGCCTCTGGCTAAGATTAAGTGTAGTAATTGTGATTTCTCTGGTTATTGTGACATTTTTTGACTTTGACATGTCTGAGAAGGTGAAGTCAGGTTTTAAAAGATGTCAGTGCGGACAGAAGATGTCTGTCACAGACAACCATAGCTCCTGTGTCTACTGTCTTGGCCCTCTCCATCTTCAGGAGGACTACTCCATATGTCACTCCTTTAGTGGAAGGGTCATGACAGATAGGCGCAGGAAGCTTATGGACAGGGGTCTTCTGAAGCCTGCTGTTCAGGAGGCTTTAGATAAGTCAGACCAAACTTCTAAATCTTCGAAGGAGTCGAAGACTTCGGAGCCTATGCCATCGGCTCCAAGTTCTTCTTTTAAAGTTCGTTCACCGGTTCCACAGGCTTCGGGGCCGAGTATCGAACTAGTGTCTGTTACCGAGCCTCGAGTCTTGGAACTGGTGACGGAACTGCCACCTCCTGCTCTTTTGAGGTCGGCACCGTCTTCGATTCCTTTGACGCGGTCTTCCAGGCCCCTCTCCGACACCGACGTAGATCGTGTGGTGCAGAAGCTGATGGAGAACACGGCCCTGTCCAAACTCATTGCAGTCTCCTCTCAGTTGGTGTCGAGACTCGAAGGCCTTCCCTTGTCTCCATCTGGTCCTCCTCCGAGGCCTGTTCAGACCTCGGAGCCGGGAGACACTGATCTGTTGATAGTAGAGCCCTTGGTGCCGGAACCGTCTCTTTCTCGGTCGGCACCGTTAACCTCGACTCCGTCGGAACCACTCCCGAACACGCGGAGCTGACGATCTATCCTTGGTTCCGGGACCGAGAGTCGAACCGATGTTTCGGTGCCGACTCTCCCTCTTGGTGCCTCGGCATGGATCACCTCGGCTCCGTCCTCTGGGTCGGTGCCCTTGGCTTCTGCGTCGGAGATTCCTGCACGTTCTTCGGAACCGGGAGATTCTTCGGCTCGGGGTCCAGGGGCCTTCGATCTTATGAGGAAGGTATTGTCTTCCCAGAAAACTACCTCAGCAGAAGCAGCGTCTCCCTCCCATAAAGGCCCGTTGTCCTCTTCTGCACCTACGACTACTCAAAAGCTTCGAGCACCAGTGTCAGCCGCTCCCAGAGGGAGCCCCCTCCTCCTCGGAGGCTTCATCGGATGCCCCCCCCCGAGGAAGTCCCGAGGAAAAGATTGTGTAAGAGGAGGCACTTGGATTCTCCACAAGAGTCCTTAACATCGGACACTGACTTAGATGAGTCAGAAGGGTCCCCGAAATCACCTTCAGAGGATGTCTCCTTCTCTGACATCCTGGAGAGTCTAAAACAGAGAGGTGATTGGCAAGCCCTACCCCCTTCTGAGGATGAGTCAGTTTTGCTGAAGGCATTTGGTGCTCGCCCTTCTTCCTCCTGGGTCACTCCGCCCTTCGAGCTAATGGAATTGATTGCTCGAAGGGCGTGGGAGACACCTGACACAGTGGAGCCAGTTCCCAGAAAGCCTAATAAGTGTATTACGGCACCTCAGGACAAGGCATACCTCACAAAGGGAGTTCCAGTGGACGCTATGGTGGTGGCAGCTGCCACTAAGAAGGAGATGTCCGAATCTTCCTCGTCTGTCCATCCGCCTAACAGATTCTAGGACCATGGACAGGTATGGGAAGCGCATTTTCAGTTCAGTGACTTTTTCCATGCGATCGCTGAACTATTTGACACATTTTACACGTTTACAGAGGGATCTAGTCAAAGAGTTGGGAGATACCCTCCAGGGTACTACAGATGCTGCTGTCGCGGATAAGGTTACAGCACAGCTCAACACCCTTACATCTATTGTAAACTCGTCCATGAGGCTCATTTCGTATGCAGCCGAAGGGTCGAGTAGGACTGCAGCTTCAGCGATTGCTCTCCGTAGACAATCCTGGATGCGCCTATGCTCCTTTGCGGAAGCCTTCAAGTCCTCCTTTGTCTTCCTTTACTAACGCCCCTTTTGATGGTGCCACTCTTTTTGGCCCCAAAGTAAAGGAGACCCTTACCCGGTGTGAGCAAGAGGGAAAGACTCTGTCTGCTGTCGGAGTCCGTTTTTCCACCCCATCCAGACCGTGCCCTAAAGGGCAACGAGGTGGGAAAATGTGGTTTCGTAAACCCCAGGGTTCTTTCCCAAGCACACAGGGTGATGCCCCCTCCAGAGGCAGGGGGGGGCGGCAGAAGTGGAAGACGTCGCCCTGGCGGCAGAGGGGGTCCACAGAACCAAGGCGACAGGGATACTGTCCCTGGGAAGCCTTTCCAGCGCTCATGAATCGAGGCCCGACTGTCCTGCTCTGGAGGCAGTCAGGGGTCGCTTAGCTTTATACCCTCAAGCCTAGCAAAGTCTTACCTCAGACAGATGGATAAAAAGCATTATTACCAGAGGTTACAAAATTCCATTTCTATTTCCCCCGTTACCACAGAAAAGATTCCCAGATGTACCGCCCCATCTGCGAGAACCTGCAGTTATAGAAATTTCAAGGCTGCTAGAAAAAAGTCATCCAACCAGTCCCGGCGGACCAAAGAGGATTCGGAACTTACTCAAGGTTTTTTTTAGTTCCAAAAAAGACAGGTGACTGGAGGCCAATTTTGGACCTAAGCAAGCTCAATACCTTTGTGAAGAAAGAAAAGTTCCGGATGGTCACGCTTCAATCGATCCTTCCATTCTTACAGAAGGACGACTGGATGTGCTCAATAGATCTCAAGGACGCATACTACCACATCAAAATGGCCAGAGCGTCCAGAGATCACCTGCGCTTCTGGTGGGGAGCCAGCCACTTTCAGTTTCGGGCCCTGCCCTTTGGTGTAACCTCAGCCCCCAGGGTTTTCACCAAATGCATGGCAGTGGTAGCATCTCACTTGAGACGCCTAGGATTCCAGGTGTTTCCGTATCTGGACGACTGGCTCCTTACTGCCACTACCGAGCGTCGACTGATACAGGCCAGGGACTACACACTCTACCTTTGTGTTCAGTTAGGAATTTCGATAAATTTTGAAAAATCTGCCTTACAGCCATCACAGCATATCTCATTCATAGGGGCAGATTTGGATACCCGTTCCTTGCTTCTAAGACTTCCCCCAGAAAGAATAGCTTTCCTACAAAAACACATCTCTACTTCTGTCACTCAAAAAATCCCCAGCAAAACTGGTTCTGAAAGTTTTGGGACTCATGTCAGCTTCCCTCATTGCAGTTCCCTTGGGGAGACTACACATGAGAGTTCTTCAATGGCTGCTGTTCGCATAATGGTCGTTCCAACAGTTACCGCTGACACACGAAATTCACATTACAAACACCTGCAAAACACACCTGTCTTGGTAGTTACAGAATTGCAATCTCAACGGCGGCCGACCGTTTGTGTTACCCCCACCAACAGCTACGGTGACCACGGACACTTCCCTGATAGGGTGGGGGGGCATCTTTCAGGGAAAGACAGTCCAAGGCGAATGGACCACTCTAGAGTACAACCTGCACATCAGTGTCCTGGAGATGAGGGCAGTGTTTCTGGCGTTGCAACACTTTTCCTCCCTTCTACCTCTAGGGACCATTGCAGTTCAAACGGACAACTTGTCGGTAGTTTGTTACATAAACAAACAAGGGGGAACCAAATCTTACCAGTTATGCAGAGAGGCCATGAGAATTTGGCAATGGGCAGAGTCCACGGGTCGCTTTCTGATAGCAACGCACATCCCGGGGTTATTCAACGGGGTTGTCCAATGTCATAGCGGACAGGTTGAGCAGAGCTATCCTGTTACCTCACGAGTGGTCCCTCAACCAGACAGTAGCGGACATGATATTCCACAAGTGGGGCCAGCCTTGCTGCGATCTGTTTGCGTCTCCAATGAATGCCAAATGCAGAAGCTACTTTGCCCTATTACCCCCTCCAGGGGATGTCCCCAGGGACGCTCTGATTCACGATTGGCCCCCGGGTCTCCTATACGCCTTTCCACCTATACCTCTGATACGGAGATTTCTCCAGAAAGCCAAGGATCTGGAAAGGACTGTAATTCTCATTGCCCCATTCTGGCCTCGTCAAATTTGGTTTCCCTTTCTTCAAGCACACCAAATACGGGAGCCCTGTATCCTGGACCTGGTGCCAGATCTACTGACTCATTCGTCGGGAGCTCCCCACCCGTCGCTCCTGTCCCACAGATTAGCAGCTTGGCTGCTCCGCTTCCCTTTTTAGCCAGGTCTGATCTTTCTCCGGCGGTTCAGAACATTCTAGTAGCCTCTCATAAGGCTTCCACTACAAAAATTTACACTAGTAAGTGGAAACGTTTTGTGTACTGGGCAACTGCACAACATTTAGATCTCTTAATAGCCCCAATAAACAAAGTTTTAGAGTTCCTATCCATGCTATTTCACCAAGGAGCTTCTACTGCCACCTTGAGGGTTCATTTGGCTGCTATTTCTAATTTTCATGTGGGGGAGAATGGAGCACCCATTATGGCTCATAGGCTTTGTAAAGCCTTTTTAAAAGGATCCTTTCACCTTAGACCACCAGTCAGGTTTCCTACAGCTCCGTGGAATCTAAACCTTCTTTTGTCCCAGCTAATGCTACCACCCTTTGTACCAGCCTCTTCCTGTTCCTTAAAGTTCTTGTCCTGGAAAACTCTCTTTCTAGTAGCTATCACTTCAGCCAGACGAGTGTCGGAACTTCAAGCTCTTTCCATTAAACACCCATATTTAATTTTTCACCCAGATAGGGTATCCTTACGCACCAACCCCTCTTTCCTCCCCAACGTTTGTTCAGTCAACAACATTAATCAATCCATTGAACTCCCCACGTTTTTCAAAAACCATTCCAATAAGCTGGAATATATGTTGCACAAGTTGGATGTTCATAGACAACTCAGATTCCATCTAGACAGAACAAAAGATCATAGAAAAGCAGACCAGCTCTTTATAGCCTTTGCGGACAACAAAAAGGGCATGGCAGTGACGAAGCGTACTCTATCCAAATGGCTGTCTGATTGTATTACCTTTGTTTATACTGCTACTGATCAAAGTTTGCCCACCAAACCAAAAGGACATTCTACTAGATCAGTTTCCACATCTTTGGCTCATCCGGCCCACCTACCCTTGGATACTATTTGTGCGGCCGCCACTTGGTCTAAACCACATACGTTCATCACTCATTACAAAGTGGATAGGATTTCCAGGGACAGGGCAACCTTTGGTTTCACTGTGCTCAGGAACATTCTTCCGTGAGTTTCTCAGGGTCATGGAGCTAGGGACGCTACCCATGTGTAAGAACAAACGGCGAGATTGAACACTCTCACATAAAGAAGTTATGTCCTTACCAATAACGTTCCATGTGGAGTGTTCATCTCACCTTTGTTCTTACATTCCCACCCTCCCACCCTGAGGTCAGGAAGAACGTCCGATTTAGAGGTCTGGTCTGATTCTCCTGCTACTGGTGTCTCTCTGTTGTGCTGCTGATTTCAGTTACGCCCCTTGTATGTATGTTTACAGTATGGTTGCTGGATCTGGTGATGTTTTGCAAACTAGATCTGAGGTAAGGGCAGAGGGAATTGTGGGAGATAGGTTGGTCTCGAGCTTCTTCTCGATGCAGAGCTTTGCTAAGCGGCCGACTCGGAGCCGAGGATCGGCTCCGAACCCATGTGTAAGAACAAAGGCGAGATGAACACTCCACATGGAACGTTATGGTAAGGACATAACTTCTTTTTTTTTCTGCCGAGATAAGCATTTAATCTTGCATTAGAATACTTCATCCTAGGTGGAAGGGGCAGAGCCAGTCTTGTGGCAGTCATTCTGAAGTACTTGAGCCCACAGCATGGGGTATGTATCTGTGCCATACTAAACTGCCGATTTGTTTTGCTTTCATCAAGCAAGTGCATGGGAGTACACAGTTGCATAGAGGAAGATATTAAATTTATGCAAGTTGCCATCTCCCCAGCCCCCTCCTTTGCCCAGGGGAATAGTTAAGCCAAAAGTAATAAATGTCCTCCCTGCCAGGATGACAGGATGCAAGTAGCCCCTCATGGTTGACTAAATTATGCCCAGTCACTCCCTCCCTCCTTCCCTTCATGGATGTCTCTAAAAATGAGAACAGTGAGGTTAATGGGAATGCAGAAATTGAACAATTTATGTAATAGACTGAATATTTTTGAAAATAAAAACATATGTATACTGCATGAAATTAATGAAAATGTACTGTTTTTTTTTCTATTTTCTTGTAATGTTTGTGCTTTTGTCATTATGGAAATTGCGATTTAATAAACTTGTTTAAAAGCTGTAGGCATCGAGGTATAAAATTGGACGTACATATGAGATCCTCTGACTACCTCGCCACCAGCCTGAATGCAGGCTGTTGCACCTGATGGACTGTAATCATTTGATTGCTTGATACTCTAGCTTTACTTGGCAGACCAGATAAATGCCCCATTGGAGATCTTTTTTTTTTTAAATTTGACTGTTTTCCTAATTGTTAGATGTCAGCTAGGAGAGGTAGGTGTGTGTGTAGTAGTGTGCAATTTGTCTAAGGGCCTGTTCTGTCTAGGCCCTGAACACAACTGTAAATCCTGGTCCATCTGTTAACTCATTCTTAAAACCCTACTGTCTAGGCTGTCCACACTTAATGCCTTCCTCGAGACCCAGTCTGAAACGTTTGGACACTCCACATCGGAAGGCCTGGATGTTCGCGTCCCACCTAAGAAAAAAACTTGAAAGGCTTAGAGAGAGGATTCTTCTGCCATTATCTTCTACCGTCACCTCGCCGGAGACCGGTACAGCTCCTGAAGCCATGCATATGAGTCCTTTGTCAAAACACAAGATGTTATGTAGTCCAATCTCCCCTACATTCTTACCCATGGGTTCGGAGCCGAATATCTGCTCCGACTTGGCCAGACTTTTCTAGCTCAAAGTCTTCTATTGGCTGGGCTAAGAAGGTATCCCATGCTGCCTTGTTCTATCTCCCCCGATCTCGTTTGACGCTCATGTAGCTCAGATGTGGTCTCGCTCTTGGCTGTGGCCAAGTACCTTTTATTTTTCTTCTTGAGAGAATTTATTTACAAACAAAAGCTATTTTAATAGCTATTTCTAGTTTGGTGTTATTTGTGTAATTTATTGGTGTGTGTGGGTTTTGTGGTATCCCACTAGCTGTTCCAATGGGCTAGACCCGTTTCAGTTAGAGGACCTAGTCTGTCCCCTTGCTTCCCTATTTTCTAACTTCTAAAACCGTTTAAATTAGAGGTTTTAGTTTCTGTTCCCTTTGTGTGTATACTGGTGCTGGTCTAAAACTGTTTAAATTAGAGGTTTTAGTCTTTATTCCCTTTTTGTGTCTGTGTCTCAGGATTGTTTTGTGAGAGTTGGTTAGTTTTCCTGTGCTCAGTGTGGTGTAATTTGATTGTTTTTCTCCAGTCGGTTCAGTACTGGTGATCCTTTGTCTTGGTGACTGTGGTAAAATTTCAGGATGTCTAAAGATTCCAAGGAGCACAAGCCCTCGGGCTTTAAGAAATGCTCAAAGTGTGGCTGTAAAATGTCCATTACCAGTTGACATTCTGTATGCGTCTATTGTCTGGGAGCAATCCATCTTCAGGAGTCCTGCAGCTTTTGTCATGCATTTAGTCCCAGGGTACTTCAGGAAAGAACGAATAAGTTAATTCTGAAGTGACCTTTAAAACCCTTGTTCGAAGAGGGCCTGGAATCTGCTTCCAGCTCAAAACCTAGATCCACAAAATTTAAAAAGAGATCTCCAGCTCCTTCAATCTCCTCTGAGCCACCGGAGAAAGTAATTAAATTAGCTTCGACATCCTCGGCATTACTGTCCTCGGGGCCGCAGGAAGTGTCGGTAATGATGGAACCGGCGTCGGCTCCAATTATATAGGAACCCATTCGGAGCCGATCGCCTAGTATCAGGCAAGTATCACCTGAGAGGAGATCTCGATCTCCCTCCCTGTCCTCCAAATCCTCCAGGACACTATCGGATGTGGATGCCGATAGGGTGGTGCAGAGACTCCTTCAGTCACCGGTTTTGGCTAAATTGTTTTCGGCTCTGTCCCAGTCAGCTCCAGAGCCCATCCTGCAACCTTCTTCGATTCTTCCTCCGAGCACATCCCAGCCTTCGGAGCCGGAGTGCTCTGTTTCGTGTGATGTTTCCAGGTCAATTCTGATGGCCCCACCTGGCTTATTGGTGCTGACGTCTGCTCCGACCCAGTCGGTGCTGTCCACGGGATTAAGGACTCTGGATTCTTCAGTCTGGCCCGAGGGAGAGGCCTCGGGACAGCTATCTGTTCCTAGTCTCCCTCTCGGTGCTTCGGCTCGGGGAACCCCGACGCCTGTCGTGGCCTCGGAGGCTGGTCGGTTTTTGGATTCGGGGGTGCCAGCCTTTGAGGCCATGTGGAGTGCGCTGGCCAGATCGTCAGCTACATCATGCGGGTCGGTCATTCTGTCCCCTACCACTCTGGCATGGGTCTCTGATCACCTATCATTAGACAGTGGAGCCCCAAGGCCTTAGGGTACCCCCACGAGTGGTCCCCAAGTTTCTGATGGCCCCTCAGAGTGTTTGCCTGAGGAGCCCTCTAGAAAGAGAATGTGCAAGAGGAAGCACATAGACTCCCAGGATGTCTCTCACCTCAGATACTGACCTCGAGGAACCGGAGGGGTCCCCCAAGTCATCCTCTGAGGATGTGTCTTTCTCTGACATCATAGAGATATTGAAACAGAGGTGTGACTGGCCGTCCAAAGCCCCCCTCTGAGGGGTCTGTCTTCCTGAAGGCCTTCAGTGCTCAGCCCTCCGGCTCCTGGGTGTCCCCACCCTTCGAGCTCCTGGATTTGATTTGTCGGAGGGTATGGGAGAACCCGTATTCTGTGGAACCCGTCCACAGAAGACCCAATAAATTTGTCTGCTCCCCCGGGTAAGGAATTTTTGCCCAAAGGGGTTCCTGTGGATGCCATGGTGGTGGCAGCAGCCACCCAGAAGGAATTAGCCGAGACTTCTTCCTCCATCCATCCACCTAACAGGAAGTCTAGGACCATGGACCGGTACGGGAAGCGTACCCTCTCTTCAGCGACCTTTACCTTACGGTCTCTTAACTATCTATCTCACTTTACACGGCTCCAGAGAGATCTCCTCAAGGAGCTTGGAGATACTCTCATGGGTAACGTTTCTTAGGCGGTGGCCCAGACGGTTAATGCCCAGATGTCTACCCTCAATTCCATCGTTAACTCCTCCATGAGGCTGATTTCATATGCAGCCGAGGGAGCGAGTAGGGCAGCAAGCTCAGGAGTTGCCCTTAGGTGGCAGGCCTGGATGCGCCTTTGTCATTTCGCGGAGGCATTCAAGTCTTCATTCACTGACGCCCCCTTTGATGGTTCCTCTTTGTTCGGAACCAAGGTGAAAGACACCCTCACCACGTGCGAGCAGTAGGGAAAAACTGTCTGCTGTAGGGGTCCATTTCTTCCTTCCCTGTAGGCCTTATCCCAAGCCCCAGAGGGGTGGAAAGATGTGGTTCAAAAAATCAGAGTTTTTTTTCCGGTGCACAAGGTGAGCCCCCCTCCAGAGGCAGAGGAGCGGGAGGTTATTCAGGAAGACGCCACCCTAGAGGCAGAGGAGGTCCCGCAACTCGGGAGACCGCGATTCCTTTTGAGGTTCTCCCTACCATCGCTCCTGATGGGAGGCCCGACTGTGCATTTACGGAGCCAGTCGGGGGCCGAATATTGTTATACCCGGAGGCCTGGCAGTACATCACCCAGGACCAATGGGTTTTACGAATAATTTCCTGAGGTTGTCATTCCCTTTTCGTCAGATCCCCCTCCAGTCATGAAAATCCCGGGTGTTCCACCCAGTCAAAGGGATTACGCGGCTTTAGAAGTTTCAAAGCTCCTTGAAAAAGGAGCCATCCAGCATGTCCCCTCAGACCAGATCGGATTAGGGACTTACTCAAGATTCTTTTTGGTGCCAAAAAAAACAGGAGACCTGAGACCCATATTGGATCTCAGCCGATTGAACCACGTACAAAAGTCCAAGTTCCGTGTATGGTCACATTGCAGTCAATTCTCCCATTGTTGGCAAAAGAAGTATGGATGTGCTCCATCGACCTCAAGGATGCTTACTACCATATCAAAATGGACAGGGCATCCAAGAGTTACCTACGCTTCCGGCTGGGAGCCAGTCATTTTCAGTTTCGAGCCCTGCCCTTTGGTCTCACCACAGCCCCCAGGGTGTTCACCAAATGTATGGCGGTGGTGACGGCTCACTTGAGATGCCAAAGATTCCAGG
The DNA here is from genome assembly GCF_019279795.1 of Protopterus annectens. NCBI lineage: Eukaryota > Metazoa > Chordata > Ceratodontiformes > Protopteridae > Protopterus > Protopterus annectens. The sequence continues at coordinate 1,235,746,100 of NC_056743.1, read as the reverse complement.
TGTTTGCTTATCTGGACCACTGACTCCTCACTGCCACCACCAGGCATCTACTCAATCAGACCAGGGACGCTACCATCACTCTCTGTCAACAGTTGGGCATAACATTGAACTGGGAAAAATCTGCCTTGTTGCCCTCACAGCATGTCATTTTTATAGGCGCAGAACTAGACACCGTCCAAATGCGGGCCTTTCTACCACAGGAAAGAATCAGTCTTACAGTAACAAGTTCACGCCCAGCTCCCTCTGAGAAGAGTGAAAGCAAGATGGGTTCTCCAACTCCTGGGGACTATGGCCGCAAAAATTGTTAATCCCTCTAGCAAGATTACATATGAGGCTCCTCTTTGCTCAGTGGTCTCTCCAAAGGCTTCCACTCTCACCCTGTTTTACTCACGGACAGGTGCAAACAGGATCTCTGTTGGTGGCTTTGCACCAACAATCTGGACAGGGGGAAACCCTTCGTTCCATCGTCCCTGATAGCCACTGTGACCACGGACTCCTCCCAGATGGGGTGGGGGGCATTATCTAGGCAGGACAGTTCAAGGCACGTGGCAAGAGCACGAGATACATTTGCATATCAACGTCCTGGAGATGAGAGCTGTGCTTCTTGCATTGCAGGCACTTCAGAGCTTTCTCCCTCTCAAGACTATTGCAATCCACTCGGACAATATGTCAGTGGTGTGGTATCTGAACAAGCAGGGAGGAACCAAGTCATACCCCCTGTGCAGAGAGGCCATGCGAGTGTGGCAGTGGGCAGTGTCTTCCCAATGTTTTCTGGTGGCAACGCACATTCCGGGGAAGTCCGTGATCGCAGACAGGCTAAGCAGAGCTATTCTGATGCCTTACAAGTGGTCCCTGAGCCCTCTAGTTGCGGAACGGATATTCCGCAGATGAGGTCAGCCTTGCTGCGACCTTTTTGCCAGCCCTCTCAATGCCAAATGCAGCAGCTACTTCACGTTGATCCCACCTTGGGGAGTCACCTAGGGACGCTTTAGTCCACAATTGGCCCTCCGTTCTGCTGTATGCCTTTCCTCCGGTTCCCTTGCTGTCAAAAGTGATTCAGAAAGCACAACCCTTGGGAAGCAGAATGATTCTGATTGCCCCACACTGGCCTCGTCAGGTTTGGTTCCCCTTTCTCCATCCCTACATCATGGACGCGCCGTGGATTCTGGACCCACGACCAGATTTACTGACATGTCAGGGCAGCTCCATCCCTCTCTGCGGATCCGGTTGACAGCCTGGCTACTCCACTTCTGTCATTTAGTTAGATTTAATCAATTTTCACCGGAGGTAGTTCATATCTTATCTTTCTCTCATAAGCCCTCTACTAGGAAGATTTATTCCAGCAAATCAAAGAGATTTTCGATCTGGGCTGATACCCAAGGAATTGACCCATACACAGCTCCAATTGCTTCTGTTTTTGAGTTCTTGTCTATGCTTTTTCGTCAGGGCTCAGCATCTGCCACCATAAAAGTTCAACTGGCAGCGATTTCTAACTTTCATGTTGCTAATGAGCCTAGTCTGATGGCTCACAGACTCTGTAAGGCTTTCCTGAAGGGCACTCTGTTACTCCGTCCTCCTGTTTCGGAACCTATCATGCCTTGGGGTTTAAATTTTGTTCTGCAGGCTCTTACTTCACCACCCTTTGAACCCACAGCTACTTGTGATTTAAAATTCTTGACCTGGAAGACTGTCTTTTTAGTAGCCATCACATCAGCTAGACGTGTCTCAGAGATTCAAGCTCTTTCTATAAAACCCCCATATTTGATTTTTCATAAGGACAGGGTTTCTCTCAGACCGAACCCGTCCTTTCTTCCCAAAGTGGCGTCTCTCTCTAATCTTAATCAATCTATTGAGCTGCCAGTGTTATTTCCCCAGTTCTCAAATAAGGCAGAACTTAAATTTCATCAATTGGATGTGCGCAGACAATTACATTTTTATCTGCACAGAACCAAAGATCTCAGAAAATCTGATCAGTTGTTTGTTTCCTTTTCGGAAAACAGACTTGGGTCTCCTGTCTCCAAAATCAGTCTGTCCAGGTGGATATCCAGTTGCATCTCTCATTTATTTTTCAGGGGGTAAAGATCTACCATTCCCGGTCAAGGCTCACTCTACTCGGTCTGTATGTACATCTACAGCCTATCAGGCCAGATTGTCTATGGATGATATTTGTGCTGCAGCTACTTGGGCATCTCCTCACACTTTTGTTACTCATTACAAGTTGGATGTGGTATCTAGGGGCATGTCTTCCTTTGGTTCCACAGTGTCCAGGAGTATTTTCCACTGAGCCTCCCAGGATTTAGGTGCTGTGGACGCTGTCCCACGGGTAAGAATGTAGGCAAGATTGGACTACATCAAGAAGTTATGTACTCACCATAACGTTCGATGTATGTAGTCCATCTCGCCTCACATTCTTACCTACCCCCCCCCCCCCCACCTTCCCCTCCCTGGAGGATCTGGAGGTTAGGACTGGTTTTCAGAATTCCCTTCACTTTTGGTTTGTTCTTCCTTTCCTTGGGTGGTGTTATGCATGGAGTATGAGTGTTGGTGTTCGCAGCAAACTAGATCTGGGGAGATAGAGCAATGCAGCATGGGATACCTTCTTATCCCAGCCAATAGAAGACTTCGAGCTAGAAAAGTTTGGCCGAGTCAGAGCCGATATTGCTCGAACCTGGTAAGAATGTGAGGCGAGATGGACTACATACATTGAACTTTATGGTGAGTACATAACTTGTTTTTATCTTGGAGGGCCATTGAAATCCTTGTGTGAGAGGAGATTCCCCATTTCCTGATGGAAATGTGCCAAGTCTCAGAACCCCCTAAGCTGATTCAGGCAGATTTTATTCCTAAAAAGAAAAAGCAAAAACCTTAACACTTGAATTTCACTTCTGCATCCAGGGAGAAAGAATGGATTGATTTTTCTTTGGCTTATTCAGGGCAATCTTGTCTCTGAAGCCACCTTCCTTTGTGACTCAGTCTTCTCAGGCCACACCACATGAACAGGCCTTACGTTTCTCCTCTGAGGAACTAGACATTGATTCATATCTTACTCTCAACTACTCATCCCAGTTACATTCACCAGAACGGATTTCCTTAGATGAGGGAGAGACTGTCTACAGATTCTCCTTTGGAAGAAGCTTCCTTTTGAGAAACCTTACAAAGCATGATCAAACATTTTGAATGGCAGTCCAGACAATGTATGTGTGAGGTGCAAAAGAGGTACTACAATTTATTAGGGATGGGCACTCCTGCTCCTTTTCCAGTTCCCCAGTCCTATATGCTTATCTGGATGCCTTTCAGGGCAATTTTTCAGCTCTGAATTTTCAGCCTCCTGCTCCAAAAAGGGCGTGTAGGTTCAACTGAGTTCCTGATTAACTACAGAAACCCTGTGGCAGAACCAGCTGCAATTTCCCTTGGCCTCAGAGGAAACCATCCAAGTTGCTCCCTCGCACTGATGTTCTCCCCAGTGACAGCCGAGTAATGGACATATGAGGTATGAAATTGTATACTTGCTCCAGTTTAGCTTTTAGAGCTGTAAACTACCAAACTCAAATGCTGAAATACTTACTGTCTGTGCTACAGTCCTTAAGCAAGACCAACACTAAGCCACAGACTTCAGAGATGAAACTGCTTATGCAGTCTTTAGTAACCCAGGCTTCTCAAGTAGCCAGGTACAGTATAAAATGCCTCTATGATGCTGTAGATGCCTCTTCCAAGGAAGCTGCCACCAGCTCATCAATCAGGTGGTATGCCTGGCTTCATGGCCTACCTATTCCAGAAGACTTCAAGTCTAAGATTTTAGATCCACCCCTTGGATAAGTCTCCTTTTTGACTCGAAAGCTGACTCTCTCTTCAAGGCTTTGCAGGAATAGGGTAAGACAATGAAAGATTGCTGTCAGATTCTGCTGTCCGCAGTTCCCAGGTGCCATAGAAATTATCCAGCAAAATCCACATCCTTCAACAGAGATCTTGGAACTCCTCATAAGCAAAGGAAGTTTACTAAGAAATGATTCCCAGAAAAAAGAGGGGTACCCCTTTTGAGAGTCCTCAATTTGGTAGTAGACACCTGTGACAATTTTCCACCCTACTCTTCTACTCCTCTCTCAAAAAGACACTTTCTGTTTGACTTGTCTGAGGTTGCTTTCCAGTCTTAAACCTCATCAAGGAGAGATGTTCTTCATGTTTCACTGTTGCAGTTATTACATTTGGGTAATCTGCTGGCAGGTTGCCCTCAGTCGGCCTGATTAACAAAGTCTTGGGTCCTGCGTCAGTTGCTGTCCCTTCTTCCATGACATCAAGTCGTCAGGGGTATAAAACATGCAGCCGATGCCATTACATCAGTCTTTCTTGCCGTGCGGTGCCCGAAGCAGAAGCAGTTCGCAAGTGCCGGCCGACTCCTGAAATTTTCGTTTTTGATTTTCAGAACCGAAGTCTTCAACTTAAAGCTAAGTACCCCATTGGGGAAAGTTTTTCTTGCTCCTTTCCGATGTCAGTAAAAGTTGATAATTGCATTACTTGTGGAAAGCAAATACCTCAAAGATTTTCATTTGTACTGTATTCCTTGCCTAGGCCCTGACCACGATGTACCTTGCTGTCGGTTTTGTACTTTAATCAGCACACTATCCGTCGTCTGTACATTTTTGCCTCAAAATATTTTGGTTCTCGGTTTAATTATTCAGAAATGACATCTGTTAGCCATCTGACAACCGGAATTCCAAAAAAACACAAAGAAAAACAGGCCTTCATCCAAAACTGCCGACGACTCTTCTAAGCCAGTCGCCAGTTCGTCGGTACTCAGTGAGGTGCTTTTGCAGCCCCTGATACCCGCTACTTCTGACTCGCAGGCCTCTACTGAGACACATTTGGAGTCCGGTATGCCACGAGATGCTTCACCTATGGAACCCTCGAATGTTTCTACCTTGGATGGGTCCGGAGCCGCTGTGCAGGCACTAGCTTCTGAGGGTGTATTCCGGCCTACAGACTTGCGTATTAAACTGACTCCACCTAAATCTCAATCTGTGTCTAAAAAAACGACGCCCAGGCCGCATGTTCAGGCCCCTATGCCTAAAAAACTATCAAAATGGCTGAAGATCTTAATACTCTAATCAGTGGTAGTCAACCCCCCCCCCCCCCCCTTCTAAGAGGCCTAGAGCTGAATTTGACTATGAATCTTCTGATCAGGGCTCTTTCTTCTAATTCTTCCATTGACCTGAATTTGTCCATACCTACTTATGAGGATTCTGATGCAGAGAATTCCATTCTCTCTTCTTTTGGGGAAACTTTACATACCTTAAGGGAGCATTTCCACTGGGAAAGTCAGAAATTTTCTGAATCTAAAAAGAGGCTTAGGGATTTCCTTCTACCTCAGCATAGGCCCTTGGCTATACCTCCTGTACTAGACATTGTTGATGTGCTTTCGGAATCCAGTATGGCCCCTAATTCCCTGCCTCCGGCTCCTAGTAAACCTGACAGATACTACAGGGTTCCTGAGTCCCATAAGTTCCTTTTCAAAAATCCTGTTGCGGATCCAGAAACCATTTTTAAAGGGGCCCAAGGGCATTAAGGCTTCTACTGCTAAAAATCCTACCCCTTCTGATAGAGACTCCAGGGCGCTGGATAGATGGGGTAAAAAGGTTTATACTTCTGCAACCTTGGCAGTCAGGGCTTTAAACTGCCAATTTCATATGTTAAAATATCAACAGCATATTATTAGACTGCTTAAACAGAAAATTATGATTTCTGACTGTGTGGAAAATAGATTTGCAGGATTTATTGCATTCTGCTGAACAGGTTGGAAAACATACTTTGCAATGTGGCTTTGATTCTTTAGAGGCCTCTTGCAGGGTTGCTGTTACTGGGTTTGTGCTTAGAAGGCATGCTTGGCTTAAGGAGCAATCTCTGCCTGATCATGTTAAAGCAAAATAGTTGGATGCTCCTTTAAATCAGGACCGCCTGTTTGGCAATAAGGCTGAAGAAGTTCTAAAAAAGATGGAAGATAAAGCTAAATCTATGCAAACTGTAAAAGATTTCTTAAAGTGCAACCTCCAAGATTTAGTAGGCACTGGCCTATTAAGAATTGGTCCTTTCCAGCTCCTTCCAGATCCCCTCAAGCCAAACCCAGACACACCAAAAGCACCAGTTTTCAGTCCCAAGGGACTCGGAGCTAAGCAATGGGGGCCTCCACTTCCAAGTCTGGAAATAACAAGACACCCCCTATGGTAAACAGTTTCAATGACTTTCCTTTAAAATTACCAAGCACTTACCTTTTAGCTGCCCCTTTGGGGGGGAAAGATTGCTCTATATGCAAAAAACTGGGAACTCATAACCCAGGACAAATGGGTTTTAAATAGTGTCCCAGGGATACAGATTTCATTTCCACATGTTGCCAACACCAAACGGGTGGCCAGACCTTCCTCCAAATCAGTGGGCAGAGGCGCAGAAACAAGTACTTTCCCTCTTAAACATGGGGGGCTATTCAGCCAGTACCAGAAGAGGAAAAGGAACAAAGTTTCTATTCCTGGCTTTTCCTGGAGCCCAGAAAAGACAAATCATGGTGTCCAGTTCTGGGCCTGTCTACTCTAAACACCTTTCTGGACATTCCAAAATTCAAGATGCGGACTCACCAGTTACTTCCTATGCTAGGCAATTATGCTTGGTTGGCAACTCTAGATTTAAAAGAAGCTTACCTGCATATCCCAATCAGGGAGTCTTTGAGAAGATACCTATGCTTCAAAGCAGGCTACTTGCACTGCCCTTTGGCTTATCTACTGCATCCAGGGTATTCACAAAGTGCCTGGCTCCAGTAATTGCATTTTGCAGGCAAAGAAATATTCAAATGTATCCATACCTGGACGATTGTCTAGTTCAGGCAGAAAACCAGGCCATACTTCTAAATCTGGCATTTGTAAAAAGGGTTCTAACTTGTCTAGGGTACACCATAAACGAAAAGAAATCACAACTGGTACCCTCTCAACAGATTACATTCCTCGGTGCAAGCTTGAATACAACTGCCCAGATGGTTTTCTTCACGCCAGAAAAGCAAATTCATTTGGTAACTTACTTCCAACAAGTGGCCAGAAAAACCCTGCTATCTGCAAGACAAATACTGCAAGCCTTTGGGGATCATGGCCTCCTGCATTCTTTTAATTCCATATGCAAGACTGCATATGAGGAAACTTCAGTGGTACTTAGTCTGTGGAGTCAACATTGTCACAGCCTGGAAACCATGATTCCTATCATACCTTGCCTACACCTGGAGTTCCTATGGTGGGCAGAGGCCTGCCACCAAAACAAGGGACTGCCATTCACACTACCCCCTGCCGCCCAAACCCTAACTATAGACATCGGACTATGCATGGGGGCTCATCTGGCAGGGAAGTGCATTCAGGGCAAATGGAACCCAAATCAAATGCACCTACATATCAATCAAAAGGAAATGTTAGCTGTACAGAATGCTCTGACAGCCTTCAAGGACAACATTTATCCAGGGCAACTAATGGTAAAGACAGATAACGCCACGGTTATGTGGTACATAAACAAGCAGGGGGTACACATTCCTACCCCCTCTGCAGACTAGCCATGGCGTTGTGGAACAGGGCCTTGAGCTACCAAGTGCTCAATTCCTGCCAGGAAAACTGAATACACTGGCAGACGGACTAAGCAGAAATCTCATGGACCCCCATGAGTGGAAACTGAAACCATGGATTTTCAACATGTTGACAAGCAAATGGGGGAGCCCAGACATAGATCTGTTTGCCTTCCCCCCAGAACTACCAGTTGGACAAATTTTGCAAAAGGACTCCTCACAAAAAAAGCCTGTAAAATGGATGCTCTGTCCTTCAGCTGGAAAAACCTATTGGTGTATGCCTTTCCCCCTCTGCCTCTGCTCTCCAAAGTTCTGCTAAAAGTCAAACAGGACAAACCAAAAATGATTTTGATTGCTCCACACTGGCCACGTCAACACTGGTACCCACTCCTGCGCAGTGTCACAAATATCTCCATGGCACCTGCCTCAGACACCTTCCTTGCTGTCTCAGCAGGAGAACCAAATTCTGCACCCTCAGCTCCCAACATTGAACCTTGCAGCTTGGCTAATCACTTAAATTCTCCCTTTGCATCCCTCAGCAAACCTGTGATGGATGTCATCTTGGAGGCGAGAAGACCTAGTACTAGAAATTCTTATGCTGACAAATGGAAAATATTCTGTGCCTGGAACCAGTCTTTAGGAATGAGCACTGCAGCGCCCAGTTTACCTCAGATTTTGCAATACTTAACTGAGATGCTTCACAAGGGCCTGTCTTTTCATCTAAAATCCATGCTTCAGCTATTTCAGCTTACTATAGCACAGAGCCCACCCCTCTTTTCTCATCCCCTGCTCAAGCAGCATCTCAGAGGGGCAAAGAACTTGAGACCACCCAGGAGAGCTCCTACCCCTGCCTGGGACCTTAACTTTGTTTTGGGAAAGCTCACTTTACCTCATTTTGAGCCAGCTGCAACTGCAGACTTAAACTTTCTTTCTTGGAAAACAGCCTTCCTATTAGCAATCACTTCAGCTAGAAGGGCATCTGAATTACAGGCCCTTATGGCAGTGGAGCCTTTCATCATCTTTCATGTGGACAGGGTATCTCTGAGGACCAACCCATCCTTCATGCCCAAGGTGGTTTCCAGTGTGGCTCTTAACCAGTCCATTCATTTGCCAACCTTCTATCCCAATCCACAGAACAAAGAGGAACGGATTCTGCATTCCTTGGACGTGCACAGACAACTTAGATTCTACTTGGACAGAACTAAGTTTAGAAGAAAATCTGAGCAATTGCTAGTGGCATTTGCTGCTGGGGCAGGGGGGGGAGGCTATTTCAAAACAAACCATTTCTAAATGGATAAGCCACTGCATTCATTTCTGCTATAAGCACCATGGAAAACCTATCCCCCAGGGGATCGGATCTCATTCCACTAGGTCTGCATCTACTTCTGCAGCCTTTCTCAGTGGTGCTCCTACCAGGGATATTCTAGAAGCTTCTACCTGGAGTTCAGTACATACTTTCACCAAGCTTTATTTACCAGTTTTCTCTAAATCCAGAGCTGGCTTTGCCATTGCTGTCTTGCAGGGCTTTATAGCTGGTCCTAATGCTGTATAAATCCATCCTTCCAAGAATAGCTTTGGGAATCTACCCAAATGTAATGACTGCAACAGTGAAACATGAAGAACATAGTGCAGTTGTGTACACTTACCATAGTGTATTCACTGTTGCAGTCCTGATTACCCTCCCTCCAGCCCCCTGTTTTCTCTTACTATGCTTAAAAGCCTTTTTGGTGTATTTGCTTTTGGTTGGAGGTATATTTTTGTGTGTTTAATTTTATTTGATCCCCATTTGGGGGCCACCTGACATCTGGGGCAAGAAAAGCTGATGTAATGGCGTTGGCTGCATGTTTTTTACCCCTGATGATCTGACGTCATGGAAGAAGGGACAGCAACTGACGCAGGACCCAAGACTTTGTTAATCAGGCCGACTGAGGGCAACCTGCCTGCAGATTACCCAAATGTAATGACTGCAGTGAGTACACTCAACATCTATATTTATGGTAAGTGTACACAACTGTACTTTGCTCTGCTTTGGGAAAGCAGCCCAACTCCTAGTGGAATACCCATTCCTCCTCTCACAGATACACTTACTAGACCCTATTTTGTAAGACTTACTGGCCCAAGTATCCATAGATGAGGTCCCCCCATCCTATTCAGGAAAGGAATTTTACTCCAGAATCTTCCTGCTCCCAATAAAAGGGTTAATGGAGACCCATCCTGGCTCTCTCCAGGCTTAACACCTTTGAGTGCCCTGCTCCAAATTGCTGTCTTTACAAACTGTTCTACCTTTCCTACTCCCTCATGCTTTTCTGGTATCCATAGACCTAAAAGATGCTTATCTTCATATCCACATCCACACTTCCTGCTAAAAATGTCTCTGATTCTTTACCGGCTCATTATATTTTTAGTTTACTGCTTTGCTCTTTGGTCTTTCTACAGCTCTGAAGGTTTTCGCAAAGTATCTGGCTCTAGTAATGGCTTTTTGCCTCACTCAAGACATACAAATCTTTCCTTACCTGGACGATCTCCTATTCCATTCTTTATACAGGGACATTCTTCTAAAGCAACTTCATTATACTCTGCAACTTTTGACTATCCTGGGGTTCTCCATCAATTACAAAAAATCCCAGCGCATTCCCACCCAACAGCTGACCTTCTGGATGTAATCTGGCATGCCTCTATTCCTGAAGAGAAGGTCATCTTCCTAGTCAACAGGTTCTTAATGTTTTCCAGCAAGGATCATTGTTAAGCCATACAAGCTCACAGCAACTTGGGACTCTTGGCTACTACCATCCCTGTGCTGCTCCTCACTAGACTACACATAAGGATAATACGATGGTAGTAAAAGTTATTGTGATCCCAGCAGTCACCCTTTCAATATCAACATCCCCCCTCTTTCTTACATCAAGGAGGAGCTCCTTTGGTGGAGCAGCCAGGTTGCACTCAACCCAGGTCTCCCATTCACTCCAGCCCTGCACAGCCAAGTCTTGTTTACAGATGCTTCAGACAGGACTTGGGGGGGGGGGGGGGGCTTGGACAGGAGACAACGAAGTCCAAGGGGAGTTGCCTGTCCATGTACTCAGAGCAGATCAACTTAAAAGAAATGAGGGCACTTCAACAAGACCTACAGTTTTTCTCACATTTTTGGAAAACGGGCATTTTGCTTGTGCACACGGACAACACCATGGTGATATTGTATGTAAGTAGGGAGGCACGAGATCCTATCCCCTGTGCAGGCTAGTACAAGAAACCTGACAACTAGCCTCATAGATGTACTTTAAAATGTCTCTCTCTCAATGTCCTGTTTGGATACACGACATCATCATTATTCATGGGAAAATTTGGCTGGGCCTAGAAAGGCCCCCTGGACCGTAAGCCTAGTAACAATGTATGAATCTATATGATCCAGAGCTGGGCAGATAAGTAGCCATTGGGGGGGGGTTCCTTTTCTGTAATAATCTGTATTGTTTTACTAGTAAGCTGCATGTTATGGTCAGCCCTGATGTCATAGGTGACTGTAGCTTGTTAAGGGTACGTTCACACCACAATTGGTGAATACTTGTGCATGTAAATGTTTGTGTCCTCATCAGAGGAATCTGATTTTGAAAGACACTGTTTTTGATAAAAGGTCACTTCAAATAAGAATGTAAGGAGGTTGTGGATACCCCAGAAAAGATGTGTGGATCTTTTGGGCCTGGAAGTCCCAAAGACAGTGGCAATGTCTCCAGTTCTTGCGGCTTTTGATGATACCCTTAATACAGCATCCCTGGAACCAGACTCCCTCTCTTTTGCCCCCTGGAAACTTGACCAGTTCTACAAGGTACAGGATCCTGTATAAAAATTCAGTGGCTGATCCAGCATTTGCGGTCTTGAGTGACACCAGGCAGTCTGACTTTCTTGTAGACCAAAATGCTCTTGCATGTGACCAGGATCCTGGAGGAACACATAAGGTTCACAAAAATATTAGAAAAAATAGGGTAAAAAATAGCTGCTATATTTAGTGTCTCGATAATAGCAATAAAATTTGTTAGTTAAAAAATGGCAAGACACCTTGGCAGAGCAACTGTCACTATTCCAGTTTCAGTTCTTTACTTGGTTAATGGAAAGCAAATTCGATATAAGCACCTCAGATAGTCGAAGGGTAACCATCCAAATTGATAGCCAAAAACAAGTTTATGTTGAACATTAACTGTCTGTTAAGATAACAGTTGTTAAAGTTTCATGTCTTCTGCAAACAGTTTGCTGTAAAATAGTCCGCGAAACACACTGGCTGTTTAAATCCCAGTAAATTTTCTTGAATTAACATGTCGGTCTTCACCTCACCAAACAGAAACTTGTTCCAAAATAAAACAGCACAATCTATTATGTGTTGAAATTTGGTCTTCACCTCATTACAAGTGGAAACAGCTGTCCAAAATACACTTTTGAAAGGACCACAACTATGTAGTCTTATGAACACGAACACTTTATTGACAAAGAAACTGGCAAGCGCTTTCACCTTATAGGCTTCCTCAGGGCCAAACCTATCACAGAGCTTTTAACATATATATATATATATCTATATATCTATATATATATATATATATATATATATATATATATATATATATACTTTAGGTCTGTGTGACATCACTTCCCTTGTGCTTAACTCTCATTCAAACATTTAAAGCAACGCTATATAAAATACAAAGTATAAAGTTAGTCGACTGATCAGTTCAACATAAAACATAAGTACTTAAAATCAATTATATAATAAAAAATAAAAATATGAACATGAATGTCATACTTTCATTCTAAATTTAAACACTTACTCGTGCTAGAATTAATTGTTTAAGATAACATCAAATAAGCATTTTTTAAAACAAGATAGAAGCCTACAATTAAACTTATGCCAAATAAAAATAGCTGTGCTAAGCAAACTCCAGCATATAAAACCATTCAATATTAATGGTTAGATCGCTAAAATACATCTGTAGGCATATCATGTTAGTACAAACCCTGCGCTCTAAGTTGCATTTTAGGAAATATAAAGCTTGATAATTATCAGGACTAGCATTAAAAACTTCAGTCAAACGTACTAAATACCCCCAAGTTCAAATAAAGGCACTTCAGTCAAACATATTAGATACCCAAATTCAAGTGAAAACACTTGGTTGTGCTTCTAAAAAGAGAAACAAAAATAGTTAGCTGGAAATAGCTTGTCAAAGCAATACCTAGATTCTAGGATATATTTCACGAATGAAATGATACAGCTTCCATTAAAACTAAAATAGCAGCATCAATCGCTCTTATGTTAGATGCACAAATTCAAGTAGAAGCATACAGGTATGCTTCAAAACGTCTTACAAAAATCTGAAGACTAAATTGCAAACATGAACAGCTAATCTCTGTTCAACATGTGTTATATGGTAAATAGTATAGGTTCACTGGATCAACATAAAATTAACCTGGTAACCTCAACGTCGTCATGATTAGAGCTAGTGCAAAGTATAAGGTGTTGCGTCTTTTGTTGTTGACAAGACACAACTTCAAGATTACATTTTCCTTGTACTATAGCCCTAATATAGCATGTAACCCAGATGAGCTTGGAATGTGTTGTAAAAAAACTGCAGAAAGACCTGGGGACAATGGTAAAGTACATAAATACAAAATGAAGTTATAGTAATAAGATGTAGAGAAATTGAAAATAGTTTGAAAAAAAGACTTAAACATGGAGTGCAATAATTCACTCGTGTGAATAGAATGTTTTCCTTTGTTTACTAGAAAACAAGAGGATGATTTCTAAAGCTGAGTTAATATTTTTCAGTATGTTGAATAGATGTGTTGTGGAAGGAAAATGTATTTTATTGTTAACTGTGATTAGAGAGTATCTTAGGTAGCATTGGACTGTAGTTTCAAAGGAAGACAGGAATAAATGTCTGTTCATCATATTGATCACTGCTGCAGTAGCCCTAGCTATATGGGTTATATCCTGGCAAGAATATGTCGGCTAGCTTTCAAAGTTTCAGGGCATCTGCCACATGCCCAAACTGTCAAGTAGCTCAAGCTGAGCTGACTAAGACAAAGTTTGGCAACAAAGCTTTTCAGTGCTTTCCTGACACTGAAGTGTGCGCTAGTCTGAAGTTTGCAAATATCAAAAGCCTGTGCTTTCCTTAGGGCAGTTAAGTTCTCTTTGTGGGGTGCGCTTACATTTTCCTATTTTCCTTTTTTTTAGGTTTTATTACTTTCCTCTTCAGGAAAGTTATTTTAAAGCTAGGAGTCTTGTGTTTTAATGGCTTGTCTCAAGACTGCAACATACTTTTAAACAAAACATACTATTTCTGTCAGTTTAAAAGTAGTGTTAACGGACTGATAAAACATTTTTCTCTGGAGAAATTTTAATTTTTCCATTGTGGGGCTGCCATAGTGTTTAAAAGTGCTTTTTATTTTTTTTTTTGTCAGTGACTTTTGTGGACTGGTAGGTTTACTGGCATTTGGTGCTTGTTTTTCCCAGGATAGAGGTACCATTTTCAGCTTAACCATGAAACAGTCAGTCCCATGGTCAGTCCTTCCAGCCACCAAAAAAAAAAAATTAAGCAAACAGCCTTTGCCACCACAACTAGGAGGCTAACAATTTGTGTCAGTCACAGGTGGGCAACTGGTGTGGCCCTCTGTACCACAGACCACTCGTCTTTTACCATGGGATCCCTGTGATGTAGCACATACAGCCACTATGGACTGGGGTTAGAAACATCCTCTGCAGCTGTTGGGGGTCCCATCAGTGCGCAGGGGATAGCCACTCTTGTTGGTCCTGGAAGAGGGAACAAGGAAGGATTCCCTATTGCCAGAATGCTGTGCCCATGCTTGGCGAAGCACCAGCTGCCATTAGAACATGGTTGGCCCAATTGTTTCCTGTCAGAAAGAAACAGAAAGCCAAGAATGTCACTACTCTTAAATTTATTTGGATAGGAATAGTTTACTGGGACTTGCTTAGGGTTTGATCCAGGCTGTTTGATCCTTCTTTAGAGTAGTTTCCAGTAAAAGAGGGATGCCTGTTTTCCTGAAGAGATTCAAGGTTCTGAATCTGAATATAAAGATAAGGGGATGATAGGTCTAGTGTTTTGTTCTGAGATTTCTGATTCAGACTAGGGGGAGAGCTCACTTTCTGATTCTCCCTGTGGGGGTTTCTCTTCCTGTAAGACTATTTCTAGAATGCCCAAGAGTTTTCAGTGGGAGAACAGTGGGCTTTCTCAGTCCCTCAGAAAATACTAAGTTGTTACAGAAGAATATTCCAGACTCTATACCCATTCTTCCTGTCTTGTCTGCTTTTGATGGCGTGCCTTACTGCTTACAGTTTTCCTGATGGCCAGGAGCTATCCCTAAATTCGATGTATAAAGTTCCCTTAATTTTTATACACTATTCCTAAACCTGACCCCAGCAGTTATAGCCTTAATTGACTCCTCTGCTGCTAAGCACTTGGTTAATTCTAATCCTACTTTTTCTAATAAAGATGGGAAATTGATAGGAATGGGGGAAAAGTGTTTACTTCTGCAACTTTGAATTTCAAAGTTTTAAATTGTCAGACTGTTAGTTTATTCTGACATATTGTGAGAAATTGTCTACAGTTTCTTTTATTGTGAAGAAAATCTGCTTTAAATAACTTTTCTACTGCACAGGTCACTGCTCATTGTTTGCAGTGTTTGACTCTCTTGATACTTTCAGGGCTATGGCCACTGGTACTGTATTATGGAGTTTTGTTTGGCTGCATTCTTAGAACTTGACAGATGTAAAATGAGATTTTAAAATGTCCTACTCGTGTTGTAGTATTCATAACACAAGGAAGTCTGCCACTGGCTGACTCGTACGTCTGGCCAGTATACAAAAGTCTAGTGCTACTGTAAGGTGCGTGTGATGTCAGAGAATGAATCCTACAATTGCCATAAAATGACTTCAGGTATAAAGTGGATGTTGGCATGTACCAGACCTCAGAACTTTTCTGCCACCTTTCAGATCGTCTGCTCCAGTCATTGCTCAGCAGACAGGTTGAGAGTCTTGTTCAGATAAGTGCCCCGTTGGGTTTTTTTTTTCTTTATCTTTTGGCTTCTGTGTTTTTTGTTACATGTCAGCTAGCAAGGGCAAGTGTCAGTGTGGAAGGCAGATTACACAACTTATGACCTTTTGTCTATTTTGCCTAGGCCCTGACCATACTACTTGCACCATTTGCAAGGCCTTTGTTACGAAGACCCTGCGTAGATGGTTAGCTTCTCTAAATTTATACCTGGAAAATCAGTGCCTCAGATGTCTCGCGCGTGATATGGAAGGCACTTTGGGCCCTTCAGGTCAGCTGCAAACTAAGAAGGCCAAGAAATCTAGGCCAGATTTACCTCCTTCTCCCACTGGTCCAGATGACTCTCCCGATGCCGATGTTGGCCTGAAGACTGTTCCAAAGTCAGTAGGTACTACTTTAATTGGGTACCGTGTGGAGACCATGAAGGACCCTACTAGCATGTCCTTGGGGAAAACGCAGGTGTCCATCTCGGGGGGTGGGGGAAGGCCTCAGCTCATTGTGACTGAAGGCCCTCATGGTATTCCACAAATCATCGTGCAAGAGGATGTCCCTACCAACATTGTGGAGTGTAGGCCGACGACGGGCCAGTCCACCTTCCACTGAATAGAGGTTCCTAAAAAGAAGAAAATTAAAACTAAGCAAGTTTCTTCTGCCCCTCAGGAGCAACCAGCGGATTGGCAGGCTTTTTCCCAAGACCTGTTTAATGTCTTTATGGCCCTGAGACGATCCTCAGCCCTCACTCTCCATTCTCCGTCTACACCACAAAAGAGGACTTCAGAGGAATTTTCCTCAGATGAAGAGGATTCTTTTGGGGATGAATCTTTGGCTTATTCAACCCAAATTTCCTCTCCGTTGGGTTATGCCTCCCCAGAAAAATAATCTAAAGGCACTGATAACCCTGGAGAGGATATCTCATTTGGAGAAACCATTCTTAAAACGAGGGAGTTTTTCAAATGGAATTTTTTTCAGGTGTCAGATATCCAAAAAGGTACTATAACCTACTGCAGATGGACTCCCTTTCCCTATCTGCCATACCCTCTGTTCTGCCAGCCTTTCTGGATGCTTTTCCTACAGCTTTAAAGTGCCCTGATTCTCAACCTCTTGCCCCCAAAAGGCCAGATAGATTTTATAAAGTCTGGGAAGATTCCAAATTTCTATTCAAATCCCCCTCTGCAGACCCTGCAACCATTTCAGTATCTGCGGACAAGGCCTCCAAGATGTCACCTTCCACTTCCCTGCTCCCCTCAGATAAGGAGAGCGAAGACATGGAGAGAACTGGAAATAGTTTATACATCAGCTACTCTGGCTTTCAGGGCCATTAACTGCTAGACGCATATGGCCAGATAGTCCTTGGCCCTCATCTCGGATGCTGGTAAAGTACTTTGAGCTCCTTGACTCCTCCCACTAAGGCCAAGCTCTCCGCCATTCTTAACTCCTCTGCTCAGGTTACATGGCATTCCATAAAGTGTAGCTCAGATGCCACGGAGTTGTCAGCTAGAGCAGCTGCATCTGGGTCAGTCCTCAGGAGATATTCCTGTCTCAAACTCCAACCTTTGCCTGATTGCATGGATGCCCCACTGGACAACAAGGCATTATTTGGTACCTCTGCTGTAGAACTCTGTCTTTACAAGAGAAGGGCAAGGAGTTGCAAGAACTGAAACCTATTTTTGTTTCACCAGTGCCCAGGTTTTAGAGAAATTACCCTACCAAGACCACCTTTGTAAGGAAGCCTTCCAGGTCTCTATCTTCAAAAGTAACATAGATGCTAGGAAATAGTTTTCCTCTAAATCTACCTCTCAACTCATGCACAGAAACAGCCCTTTCAGGCTAAGACAGTGACTACCTGCGTCCTGGACCACAAACACCTCTTTCCCTTTGTCCCTCTCTCTCTACTTGAAAATGGAGAACTCTACTCTTTGGTCCTTTACATCATTCTGCAAGGATACTTTATGGTGTAGAACACTCCTTCCTTCAAGGGTATTCCACAACCCCCAAGAGAACTGGAACTCTTTCCCCAGATCGTTTCCTCCCTTCTTTCTCAAGGTACCATTCAGAAGGTGCCGCCTTCCCAAGTAGGAAATGGGTTCTACTCCAGGGTGTTCCTGGTTCCCAGGAAAGATGGTCCTTAGAAGACCCATTTCTAGACCTATCCAATCTAAACACTTGGCTAAAGGTTCCCACCTTTCGGATGCTAACTTTACCCACTCTTCTTCCCCTTGTTCTTCCTCAGGCCTTTATGGTGTCACTGAACCTAAAGGATGCCTGCTTTCATATTCCCATTTATCTTCAGTTCAAGAAGTTTCTTTGCTTTGCTATTGCTTTCTCACATTTTCAGTTCTGTGCTTTGCACTTTGGATTGTCTGCTTCCCTGAGGGTCTTCACAAAATGCTTAACTCCTCTCATAGCCTTCTGCAGGCTACAGGGCATACAGATTTTCTCATATCTGGGTGTCCCTCTCCAGGCTGAGACTCTAGACACCCTTCAGGAGAACCTCTCCATCATGGTGTCACTGCTGGGAGGTCTAGGTTTCACGATCAGTTACCAGAAATTTACTCTGGTTCCTTCCCAAGACCAAGTTTTTCTTGGCCGCAGGATCCAATCAGACAGGATGCTGGCCTCCTTACCTCCAGAAAAGGTCATGTCCCTCACCTCCTACTTCCAGGCTTTCTTGTTTCTATAATCCCTGACTGCCAGGGAGTTGCTTCACCTCTTGGGATTCATGGCATCCACTATCCCCATGCTTCCTTTAACCAAGTTACACATGAGAAAATTCCAGTCGTTCTTGAGAACAGTGTGGGTACAACACCCCCACCCTCTGGAGTTTGTTGTTCCCCTTCTACCCTGCTTGAAAAGGATTTAACTGCTGGATACAACAGTTGTAAAGGAATCCAGGCTTACCCTTGCAAATATCTCTTCCCCCTCAGGAGCTGTACATGGATGCTTCAGACCTGGGATGGTAGCAATTTTAGACTTATGGAGATTCAGAGATGTTTGGTCTGTCACTGAGAAAAGGGAGCACATCAATATAAAGGAGATGAGAGCCATGATTTTTTGCTCTACAAATCTTCAAGCCTCCTCTTTCCCCAGGGGCTTTAA
This sequence comes from Protopterus annectens, assembly GCF_019279795.1. Classification (NCBI taxonomy): domain Eukaryota; kingdom Metazoa; phylum Chordata; order Ceratodontiformes; family Protopteridae; genus Protopterus; species Protopterus annectens. The sequence continues at coordinate 1,235,727,377 of NC_056743.1, read as the reverse complement.
GATGGTTTACAGACAATACCACAGTCCTCTAGTATGTCATCAAACAGGGAGGGACAAAGTCCTATCTCCTGTGCAGGCTAGCTTTATAGGCCTAGGAGTTAGCTACCCAGGGTCAACACACACCCTCCAGGTGGTTTACTTTCTTGTGACCCAGAATGTTGTGGCACACTAAGCAGGTCCATGACTCACTCCCTCAAATGGGTGTTACATTGGGATGTGTTTCTGGTCATGATCCATCGATGGAGTACACCTCAGGTAGCTCTGTGCCTCCCCCATGAACAGACAACTTCCCCAAGTTTTGTGTCAGGGTCCCAGATCCCCTGGCATGAAAGGCGGATGCCCTGTCATTCTCTTGGAAGGGGATGTTTGTATATGCATTCCCCTCCCCCTCGCTTCTCCAAAATGTCCTCTTGAAAATCCAACAGGAGCAACCAAAAATCTTGCTGGTGACTTCCTTTTGGCCAAGACAGCATTGGTTCCCCCTTCTGCATTTTGCCAAGGGCAATCACCACAAGTTACCCCACAGAATAGATGTACTGACATAGGCCAAGGAAACTTTAGTACACTTACAGATGTCAACTCTACAACTGACCCTGTGGGTGATAGGATTTTGATTCCCTTCAGACACCTTTTCTCGGAGGATTCAGACACCTTTTCTCGGAGGATGTGTTACAAGTTCTGCAGGCCAGAAAACCCACTACTAGAAAATCCTAGGTTTCTAAATGGAAAAGGTTTTCCTTCTGGTATCTTAAAAAGGGTTTACAACAACTGCTAGTAGATGTTTCAGTGTCTCTGTCCTACCTGTGTGAATTACTGAAGACTGGACAGTAAAAGCTCATCTTTCTGCTATGTCTGCCTGTGTCTCCCCTTTTAGCTTCTAGTTTGGAAGTTAAACCTTTCTTAAAAGATGTCCTTCATATTAGAGCACCAAGGAAGCCAGTTCCTCCTCCTTGGGAACTTAACTATGTCTTAGAAAAACTTACCTTGGCCTCTTTCGAGCTAGCAAGCTCTGCTTCTCTGCAACACTGCACCTGGAAAAAAGTCGTCCTTGTGGCAATCACTTTTTCCAGAAGGGTTTCTGAATTACAGGCTCTATTGTCTTCCTCTTCACGGTTTTTGAGAGGGTATATTTATGCACTAACCTCTACTTTATGCCCAAGGTGGTAATTGAGTGATCACACAATCAATCCATAAATCTTCCCATCTTTTTCCCTTTTCAATCCTCTAGTGAGAGGATCCTACACACTTTAGACATGCAGAGGCAACTTAGATATTACGTGGATAAAACCAAAACAATTAAGAAATCTGACTGTCTGTTTCCTATCACACAAGGGCCTTGGGCAATCCTGTTTCCAAGCAGACTATTTCCACTTGGATTTCCAAAATCATTTCCTTCTTTTGTCACATGGGAAGAATCTTCCCTCACCTAGTAGGGCACATTCCATCAGAGCTATCTTCCTCTGGTACCTTTTTTTAAGGGCTTAGACACCTCTTCTATCTTGGAAGCAGCTACCTGGTCTTCTGTTCATACCTTCACAAAGTACTATGTTAGATGGCATTTCCAAGTCCTGAGCTGGTTTTGCTAGGGCTGTTTTACGGGGGTTTGTGGAGAATGTTACTGTTCCTTCGCCCAATTCTTTCTCTGCATGAGCTTTGGTATTCTCCCTCATGTTTTGAATACTGCGCTATAAGAATAGGAGGGCATAGAATAGTTGTCTAGAATCTTACCATAATCATAGCTATCCTTCTCTTCTATATTTTGCAGCATTACTCCCCCCCCCCCGCCTTCCTGTGATGCTTGCCTGGCTTCTAGTGGTGTGTTTCCTCACCTAGGATCAGGCTGGTGGTCTTTTTGTGGTATTCAGATGTACTACTTGTTTCACTGTTGCAGTTCTCACATTTGGGTTATCCCTGCCAGGGTAGCCCTCCGTCAGCCTGAATACCAGAGGCTTAGTATTTCTGCATCGGTTGCAGTCACTTCAGGACTGACCTCAGGTCGTCAGTAGTATAAACTAAGGCAGCCGATGCCATTACATCAGTCTTTCTTGCCAAGGAGCCCAAAGCAGAAGCGCATGAGTGCCGGTCGGCCGTTATCTGAGTTTTCGTTTTCCGAATTGAAGTTACAGTCTTCTAAAGCTAAGTACCTTGTTTGGGGATTCTTTTTTCTTGCTCTAACTGATGTCAGAAAAATTTAACAAGTGTCTTGCCTGTGGAAATCAAGTACCACACAGAGAGTTTCACTCTTACTGCGTCACTTGCTTAGGCCCAGACCACGACATCTCCCGCTGTCGCTTTTGTGCTTTGTTAAACGCCAGAACTATGTCGTTGGACCCTTATTGTAGCAAGATATTTACTCGCTCAGTCCTCTATTTCCGATATGGCTTTGGTAAGCTGTCTTATAGCAGATTTTCCGAAAACACATAAGGATAAAGACAGACTGCACAGGTCCAAACCTACTGATGACGCCTCTGTTAAGCTAGTCATCAGTTCGGTAGTCAGTGAGGCACTTTCGCAGCCACCAATGACTGCTTCTGTTGATTCGCAGGCTGCTGCCGAGACCCTTTTGGTGTCCGGTATGCCGCAAAACTCTTCGACTAAGTATCCTGTGGTTGTCTCTACCTTGTATGGGTCCGGACCCGCTGAGCAGGCACCGGCTTCTGAGGAAGTACTTCGCACTACCGATTCTCGACACAAACAAACGACTACTTTCACGTCTACTGTTCTTTAAAAAAAACTGCAAAGTTTCTAAGCCCTAGGGCACGAACCACACCCAAGAAACTAACGACTCCATCTCAGGCACCCTCTTCCTTGCCTCAGTCTCAAATGCTTAAAATGGCGGAAGACCTTATGCTGATCTGGGGAAGCCAGGCTACCCTTTCCAAAAGAAAGATTTGTCCCCAGTAGTTTTATCTGAACAGGAGTCCGATGACTTTGATGCCACTGAATATGAAGACATGCAACCCCTCTCCGCTTATGAGGATTCTGATGCAGAGGCCTCTCCACCCGAGGATTTTATCCTTTGGGGAAACCTTCATACTTTGAGAGCATTTCCAATAGGAATGTCAGGATTACCCTTAGTCTAAAAAGAGACTCTTGGAATTCTTTGATCTTTCACAGCACAGACCCTTGGCCATTCCTCCTGTCCTAGATGTTGTGGATGATGTTTTCATGGAATCTAGTTTGACTCCTGACACCCTCCCTCCTGCTCCCAGGAAGCCTGACAGGCATTGAAGTCCCTGACTCTCACAAATTTCTTTTCAAAAATCCTACTGCTGGCGCTGAGGTTATCTCCCAAGGGCCTAAAGGAATTAAAGCAACTTGTGCTAAGAATCCCACCCCCTCAGATAGGGATTCCTGAGCATTAGACAGATGGGGTAAAAAAGTATACACCTCTGCTACTCTTGCTATTAGAGCACTAAATTGTCAGTTCCATATGCCAAAATTTCAGCAGCATACCATGGAGGTCCTCAAACAAAAAATGTCATCTTTTCCTGCTTGTGTGCAGAAAATAGTTACAAGAGTTAATGCATTCTGCAAGTCAAGTAACTAAGCACAGCTTACACTGTGGTTTTGATGCCCTAGAAGCATCTTGCAGTGCAGCAGTCACCGGTTCTGTCCTTAGAAGGCATGCTTTGCTTAAGGGACAGCCCTTGCCAGACCATGTCAAATCAAGACTATTGTATGCACCCTTGCACAAAAGCAACTTATTTGGCACCAAGGCAGAGGAGGTCTTAAAAAAGATGGAAGTAAAAGCTAAATCTTTGCAGACAGTTAAGGATTTCCTGCAGGTCCAGCCACCCAGTTTCAGTAGGCATTGCCACTCCAAGCACTGGTCCTTTGCTGCCCCCTCCAGGTCAGTTCAGCCCAGACCCCGGGGAAGTCTATCCCCCAGACAGCCACAGGGAATGCAGAGATCAAAGCAATGGAGTACCTCCACTTCTAAACCAGGGAGTGCAAAGCCACCCCCTCATGGTAAGAACTCACAGTGACTCTCCACTTCTACCCCCTCCCTCTGCCCACCAGCACTTGCCCTGGGAGGTAAACTCTCCTTCCACGCAACCACCTGGGCCACTATTACCAACGACCATTGGGTCCTCAACATAGTGTCCCAGGGACATAAATTTTCTTTCCACACACTACCAAATGCAAAAGGGTTCCCAGATCTTCCACCAAACCAGAGGGAGGCCAAAAAGCAAGTCCTTTCCCTGCTCTATGAGGGAAATAGAGCACGTTCCAGCAGAACAGCCAGGCCATTGTTTCTACTCCAGGCTCTTCCTGGTACCCAGGAAAGAGGGCACCTGGTGCCCCATCCTCAGGCTATCTATTCTAAACACCTTCCTGGTGATATCAAAATTCAAAATGCTCACCCTCCAGTAACTACTGCTTATGCTGTCCAAGGATGCTTGGCTAGCCGCCCTACACCTAAAAAAGGCCTACCTACACATCCCAATTATGGAATCATGCAGGAAATATCTGTTTCAGGGCAGGATTACCACACTTAGTTCTCTGCGCTTCCCTTTGGCTTATTTACTGCTTCCAGAGTTTTCACAAAATGTCTGGCTCCCGCCATTGCTTTTTGCATGCAAAGAAATATTCAAATTTACCCATACTTAGACTGCCTGATTCAGGCAGACAGTCAGGAAAAGCTACTCAAGCACCTGGCCTGATCTACTGACCTCCGTAGGGTACATTATCAATGAAAAGAAATCCAAACTAGTACCTGCCCAAAAAATTATATTCCTGGGAGCAAGCCTGGACACAGCATCCCAGATGGCATGCCTTACACCAGAAAAGCAAACTTACCTGACTGCCTATTTTTATTTATTTATTTTTTATTTTACATTTGTTGACCGGGCTAGTCCAGCTGGATACATATCCATTTTCAGCAGAGGCCCGGGGAGAAAAGCTCCTCGAGAGTACAGAACAGTATTTTACTTAATTCAAAAGTAAACTAAAAACAATTCAAAGTTTAACAGGTGGAAGTAACATTTATAGTTAAGCTAATTTAGTACATGAAAGAATATATTGGAGTAAGTAGTTAGGAAAAATAAGGAAATGTGTACAGTTCAAAACACATTTGATGTAGAATCTTATGCTAAGTATATATATTAACATAGTAGGGAGACAGAAAGTCATATTTTGATATAAAAGAGAGTCCAATAAATTGAAAGGAAGATATACTTCTGGTTATTATTAGGCAGTTAGAATATACAGTCAGTAAGATTTAGTACCTTAGTAAGAAGAAGACATGAGAGGTTAGTCTGGGTTCAGACAGGTGCACAGCCAATGAGATTTGAGGTAGGTTTTAAGCCTGCTTTTAAATTGTGTTAGTGAAGGTAGCGAGGTTAAGTCACTGGGAAGAGAGTTCCAGTTTTTACCTATGGTATTAGAGAACAGAGAGTCCCCTGCCTTATTGTAGGTTTTGTGTATTTGTACTAGTATTTTACTAGATGAGCGCAAGGTCTTAAGGTTGCGGTATGGGGTGATAAGGTTGGTAAGAATTGGTGTGTTGTTAGGCTGATACAATATTTTATGGACAAATGTTAATTGTTTAAATAAAAGTAGATTGTGTAACTCTAGCCAGCCAAGATTGTGATAATTAATACAGTGATGGGTCCTAAATGGAGAGCTTGTTGCAAATCTCGCTATATTGTTGTAGGAGACGGCCAGTTTTTTCATGTTGTTTTTTGAGAGGTTAGTATATATAGGGGAGGCATAGAGGAGGGTAGAGAGTAAGTGGGTCTGGGCAATAGTAGATCTTGCTAGTGGGGTAAGAAAGGATTTGATTCTATATAGGGAGCCTAGTTTTTTGTTAACTGTTTTTATGGTGGTGTTAACGTGGTCTTCAAAGTTAAGGTTATTGTCAATCAGAACTCCTAGGAGTTTTGTGTTAGAGTCGGGGGATATGATGGTTCCATTGTTAGATGTGACAGTAAAGTGTAGAGATGTGGTCCTGTGGGTGGGGGTAAAAAGTAAAAGTTTGTTTTTTTTAGGATTTAGGATGAGACGCTGACGATGTAGCCATTCCTCAGCTGTGTTAAACACTTTTTGGGTGAGAGATTGAAGCTCTGCTGGAGTTGAGGCTGAGCATATAAATGTGGAGTTGTTGGCATATTGAGTTAAAGAAGCTTGAGGAATAACAGTATGTAGGTCATTGATAAAAATAGAGAATAGAAGTGGTCCAAGTATAGAGCCTTGGGGGACACCTAGTGCAATGGGGAGATGGGGAGATAGGTTGTTTCCCCACATAACTGCTTGTTGCCTATTGCCTAAGTAGGATTCAAACCATTGTATAGTAACAGTATCAAGGGATAGGTTTTTCAGTATGTTTATGAGAAGTTGGTGGTTAACCATGTCGAAGGCTTTGGAGAGATCAATAAAAAGGGCTGAGGATAGAGTGTTGTTGTTGCGATTTTTATTTATACAGTCGGAGAAGGATAAAAGGGCAGTAGTAGTACTGTGAAATGGCCTAAAGCCGTGTTGGCAGTTAGCTAATAAGTTGTTATCTATAAGGTGTTTTAACAGTTGCATATGAATGCATTTCTCCATGATCTTTGCCAGAGGAGATAGTATGGCAATTGGTCTGTAATTGGATAGTTCCTAAATTTCCACCCCTGTGAAGGGGGATAATGTGTGCAATCTTCCAAATGGAAGGAATAGCACCCTCAGAGATTGTTCTGTTAATCAGAATGGAGACTGGGTAGGCTATGGCATTTGCTGCTTTTTGTAGATATTCTGCAGGAAGGAGGTCGGCTGCAGTGGTGGTAGGTTTTAGTTTTTGCAAAAGGGTTTGGATAAGGGATGTAGGGATGGGTTTGAGATGAAATGGGGCAGGTAAGGTGGTATTGGAGGGTGAAGGAGATGAGCTGTTGGGAGATAGTTGATTGGCAAGAGACTGAATTGTCTCAGTAAAGAAGGTATTAAAAGCACTTGCAATTTGCTTTGGATTGTCCTGATCAGCACCAACAGGTGGGGGAGTGACAGTACGGCCTGGGTGTAAGAGAGCATTTATACCTGCCCAGAATTTTTGGGGTTTACTTTGCTGGGTATTTTGGAGTTGAATGTAGTACTTTCTTTTATCTGACAATATTGCTTTTTTTGTCTCATTTCTTAGCTGTCTGAACTTTATGTGATGATCTTGGTTTTTAGTAGTACGCCATTTGTTCCAGATTTTATTTCTGAGTAGCATTTTTTGTTTTGTCTCTTTTGAGAGCCAGGGGGCAGGTTTGTTTCTAGTTTTAATGGTCCTTTTTGGAGCATGGAGGTCAAGAATATTTAGGAATTTACTATTAAAGTAGCTTACTGCTTCCTCTAGGATTAGACTTTTGAGGGGTGACCAGTTGCATGCTCTAAGTTCATTTTGGAAAATATCAGGGTTAAAATTTTTATTACTCCTGATTGCTCTATAGGTAATTGGATTTGGGGTGTCAGTCTTGACTCTAATTATGAAGGTGAGAGCATGGTCACTTATATCCTCAGGGAGAGTCCCTACATGATAACTTTGTTGATGTCTATTTATTAGTATCCAGTCTAGGGTACTTTCAGTGTTATTGTGTTTATTGGTCCTTCTCGGGGAACATAGTTTGAGTAAACCCATGTAGATTAAGATGGGTAGAGGCGGATGAGAAGTACAGCTTTTCCAGTTAATATTAAAGTCTCCGAGTACTATTGTTTCTTGGGGATAGTTGGTTGATAGCCAATTCAGGATATTTTCAAGGATATTAGAGTTGTGCCCTGGGGGAAGATAGACAGCAATAATATATATGGACTTATGGTTATTGAGTTGGATTTTGGAGATAAGTATTTCTTCATTACTAGTTAGAGGGGGCTTAGAGTCAATAGAGGTTACTTGTAGTCCAGACTTGTATAGTATAGTTATTCCACCTCCCTTTTTAGCTAATCTATCTTGTCTTAAGGTGTTATATCCTGGTGGAGTAAATTCATTATCTTGTATAGTTGGTTTGAGCCAAGTTTCAGTAAGACACAGGATATCAAATGAGTGGACATCTATGAGAGCATGTATTTGGGCAACTTTATTATTTATGCTTCTTATGTTAAGATGGGCTACTAATAGTGAGTTGGGGAGTCTGATAAGGGATTGGGTAGAAGTGAGGGTTGCTGTATGGGTCACTGTAGAATGTGTAAAGTTTGGGCCAGGATTGGGTTGGATATCTCCATCTATTATTGATTGGAGTTGGTTGCTAAGTGTAGGTTGCAGGTGTTTACCTATAAGGAACAGAGATTTCTTGGCTTGAGGTCTATAGTATTTGATGTGATTTAGTCTGTGATATTTTGCTGATAGGTAGGCTATTGTACTAGGTGTATTTGAAAGAGATTGAGTATAAGTTATGGGTGTTGAGCAGGTTTGCTTTGTTGGGTAGTAAAGGTTTGTGTGGTGGGGATGTTCATAGAATGTCAGTAGATATAGTATAAAAAGAATCGGTATGAATAAGGATAGAAGTAAAAGTTTCCATTGTGGATAGGTAGTTAACAGTGACATAGTAGCAGTGTAGAAAGTAGAGTAATGATAAGCTGAGTAGGTTGGATAATGTAGGTGAATCTTGGGTGTGGAGGTTCTGGCACTTTAAGGGGTGGGATTTTATGATAAGTGATAATTGAAGGGGTGGGGCTAGAGTGAATAAATGTAGGAGTACTGGGGGCGGGTGGAAATTGGGGGCAGGGTAGGGGAGCGGAGTGAGCCCGCAGGGCGAACGGAGCGGGACAGAGCCAGTGAAGAAGAAGGGACCCCAGGAACAATCAGTGAAATGCTGACTACTGAGGTAAGGTGAAGATGTGACTGGAGGAGAGTGAGTAGTTGTAAGAGTAGAGGAGTGACCAGCAAAGAAAAGTACAAGTCAAATTTGTGATAATTTGTGTATCAGAACATTAAGATAGGTTTGTAGAGCAAATCCTTAGGAAAATGAGAGTAGAAACAATAGACTTTTCTAGTGTGCTTTTAGGTCTAGGAGTAGAGGAGGGGAGCAGAACTCAGCAGCTTAGATAACTTGTAGGTAGAGTGATGAGGTTTGGGAGAAAGGATTAGAATAGCTTGGCTGACCTGGCAGTCCTCAGTTACATGTCATTGTGGAGGTCAAGTATAGCAACAACTAGAGTCATTATAACACATACTTTCTTGGTTCCTTTTGGATTAGAGGCTAGGGAGAGGTTTAGCTCTATCCTATAGTTCAGGTAGAGACCAATTGCCTTAGCATAGGTTTATATCTTGGCTTTCAGGCAGGACAGATTCTCATTCACTAGTTCAGGGCAAGCAGGGTAGAGTGCTGGGTGAATAAAGGGAGAAAAGAAGACACAATTATAGGTAATCAGAGTGTTAGTGGGAGGCAAAAATTAGCTGTTCCACAAAAAAAAATAGTCAGATTAGGTGATAGTACCAACAGACAGTCAGAATGGCAAAGATGTGGTTGTTAACTGAACAAATATCCTTATTTGACCTTAGTAAATGCATTCACAAATACAGTACTGTACAAAAGTCTACTATAATTACAGCACAAAAGCATAAAAAGAAGCAGAAAAAAATCCTTTAACTTTCCTGTAACAGTATAAATCCTATTGAAATACTATAATGGTAGTGTGTATATATAATAACCATAGTTCTAAATACACAGAGCAATTAAGTATTGGAATACTATGGCGATATCAGGTTAAAGTAATCACACGCAGTAGGAATGTTTGCTACCAATATGTGCAGTATAGATAAATGTTAGCTTGATTACTGTGGCATTATCAGGTAACAAAGGGTAGACAGTAATAAAGTTAGGAATCTCCTCACTACCAGTCAGGAAGCACTAAAAGCAATAGGAAAGTAGGAATCCCCCTTACTTACAGCCGGAAGCACCAGAACGCTAATTCTGTTTCTCTCAAATAGCCACCAGACCCCAGTTATCCACAAGGAAAATCTTGCAAGCTCTGGGGTTCATGGCTTCTTGCATTCTACTCATTTCATATGCCAGACTGCATATAAGGAAACTTTAGTGGTACCTAAAAAGCCTTTGGAGTCAACACTCACAAGACCTGGAAGCTCTTGTACCAGTGATACCATGTCTAAGGAAAGATTTTCTTTGGTGGACAGCAGCATGCTACCACAAGGGACTACCCTTTTCACAACCCCATGCCTAACAAACCCTCACCACAGATGCATCAGACTATGCCTGGGGTGCACACCTGGATGGCAGGTGCATACAGGGCCAATGGAGCCCACATAAAATACATCTGCACTTCAACCAAAAAGAGATGATGATCGTGTTTCACTGTTGCAGTCATTACACTTGGGTGGCAGGCGACCCATAGTCGGCCCGAGTTCCAAAGTCTTGGTCCGGCATTGGTTGCTGTCACCTCTTCCCTGATGTCAGTGCGCCAGGAGTATAAAAGTTGCAACCGACGCCATTTTCCTCAGTCTTTCTTGTCGGGCAGTGCCCAAAGCATAAGCAGTTCGCAAGTGCCGGTTGGCTGACTCCTGAGATTTTCAAAATTGAATTTCAGAACCAAAGTCTTCAATAAAGCTAAGTACACTGTTGGGGAAACATTTTCTTGCTCCAGACCTATGTCAGTAAAAGTTAATTGTATTTCTTGTGGGAAGCAATACCTCATAAGGACTTTCACTCTTACTGCATTCCTTGCCTAGACCCTGGTTTTGTGCTAGATTTAATAAACTCACTATTAAACGTCTGTTTGAATTTGCTCTACAGTATTTTGGACGAAGATTTGATTACATAATGCCGTTGGAACAACCGACAACCGCAATGTATAAAAAACGTAAAGACAAAAAGACAGGCATCCAAGGTCCAAAACAGACGACAAAGCCTCTTCTAGGCTAGTCGCCGGTTCTCAGTGAGGCACTTTCACAGCCCCTGACGCCCGCTACCTCAGAGCCACAGGCCGCAACCGGCAGCCACGTGGGGACACCGAGGCCTGTGGAAACTCAAGGTATTGGGCCTACGGAAAATATACCCTCAGATGGGTCCGGAGCCGCTGAGCTGGCACCGGCTTCTGAGGGTGTTTTCAGACCTTCACAGCTTACAATTAAAGCTACTACAGCAGCAAAGGCAAAGTCAAAAAAGACAAAGAAACAAGTGCAGCATTCTCCAGAAGTCATCCATGCCTAAGAAACAGATGCTTAAAATGGCCGAAGACCTTATTACTTTAATCAGGGGCTCCCATTCCCCTCCTGACAAAAGGCCTAGGCAACACACTGATAATGATTCCTCTTTATCAGGTTTCCATTTCTTCTGATATTTCTTCTTCTGACCAGGGCTATTCTCTCCCTCCCTATGAGGACTCTGATGCTGAAGAGTCCATTCCTTCAGCTTCACCGCCTGAGGATTACTCTTTTGGGGAAACCCTGCACACCATGAGGGAGCATTTCCATTGGGAGAGCCAGGATTACTCAGAATCCAAGAAAAGGCTCAGATTTCCTTCTATTGCCTCAGCACAGGCCCTTGGCTATCCCCCCTGTATTTGATATTGTTGATGTTTTTTCTGAATCCAGTCTGTCCCTAGATTCTTTACCCCCTGCACCAGTAAAGCCAGACAGGTACTACAGGGTCCCTGACTCTCATAAATTTCTTTACAAAAACCCCGCTGCAGACCCAGAAACTATTTATCCAAAAGGGGTTAAAGCTTCCACTGCCAAAAATCCTGTCCCCTCAGATAGGGATTCCAGAGCTCTGGACAGATAGGGGAAAAAAGTTTACACTTCTGCTACTTGAGCTGTAAGAGCTATAAACTGTCAGTTTCACATGCTTAAATATCAGCAGTATCTCGTGTCATTGTTAAAGCAGAAAATGGTTAGAAATATAGAAGGCCCTGACTGTAAAGAAATGCAGGATTTATTGCATGCAGTTGAACAAGTGGGAAAGCATACTCTGCAATGTGGTTTTGATTCATTAGAGGCTTCTTGTAGAGCCGCAGTTACAGGCTCAGTTATTCGAAGACATGCTTGGTTGAAAGAACAAAGTTTACCTGACCATGTTAAAATGAAATTATTGGATGCTCCACTACAGCATGATACTTTGGTGTTAAGGCAGAAGAGGTTTTAAAGAAAATGGAGGATAAAGCAAAGTCGATGCAAACTGTGAAAGATTTCTTACAGGTTCAACCACCTTCAAAAAATTGGTCCTTTCCAGTGTCAGACAGGCCACAAAGAGGGCAGATACAGATGCCCAAGAGGCAGATCTCAGCCCCAAGGCTCCTACAGACCTAAATAATGGGGTGCTTCAGCCCCCAAAGGAGGAGAAGACAAATCACAACCTTACAGGAAACCGTCACAATGACTTCCCTCTGCAAATACCAAGCTTTTACCAGTTGACAGCACCCCTAGGGGGAAAGCTAGCACTTTTCTCAAAAAACTGGCACATGATCACCCAAGACCAATGGGTGTTGAATATAGTTTCTCAAGGGTACAGGTTCCACTTCCACACACTTCCAAAACCAAAAGGTATGCCAAACCTGCCACCAAACCAATGGGCAGAGGCACAAAAACAGATTGCAGCTCTTATGGATATGGGAGCTATTCAAAATGTTCCACAAGAAGAACAGGGCCAAGGATTTTACTCAAGACTTTTCCTAGTACCCAGAAAGGACAAAGCATGGAGACCAATACTGTACTCTTTTCTACCTAAATACCTTCCTGGATGTTCCAAAATTCAAAATGTTAACACTACAACAACTCTTGCCCATGCTGGGCAAAGGGGCTTGGCTAGTTACTTTGGATCTCAAGGAGGCATACCTGCACGTCCCAATCAGACAATCGTGCAGAAGATACCTCAGATTTATAGCAGGCTCAATGCATTATCAATTCTCTGCACTGCCCTTTGGCTTATCTACTGCTCCCAGGGTCTTCACAAAATGCCTGGCACCAGTAATTGCATTTTGCAGACAAAAAGGAATTCAAATATATCCCTACTTGGACGACTGCCTTATTCAAGCAGAGAGCAAGGACATTCTTATAAAGCACCTGGAGTTTGTAAAAAGATTACTAATTTGCCTAGGGTACACAGTAAACGAAAAGAAATCAAAACTAGTGCCCTCTCAAGAGATATTCCTGGGTGCAAGCTTAAATACAACTACCCAGATGGCTTATCTCACGCCAGACAAAGGCAACTGACTCTACTTTCAAATGATGGCAACAAAGACCCAGCTCCCTGCAAGAAGAATTCTGCAGGCCCTGGGTTTCATGGCATCTTGCATTCTACTAATTCCATATGCCAAACTGCATATGAGGAAACTACAATGGTATCTAAAAAGTGTTTGGACTCAGCATTGTCACAGCCTAGAGACCATCATAACCTTGATTCCCTGCCTAGAACAGGAGTTTCGATGGTGGTCCCAGGCCTGTCACTACAACAAGGGACAGCCTTTCACCTTATCTACAGCCAGGCAGACAATAATAACGGATGCATCGGATTACGCCTGGGGAGCACATATGGCAGGAAAATGTATTCAGGGCACGTGGCCCAAGGAACAAATGCATCTTCACATCAATCAAAAAGAGATGCTAGCTGTACAGAATGCCCTGACAGCCTTCAAGGACCTAATACATCCAGGACAATTAATAAAGACGGACAATACCACAGTTATGTGGTACATAAGCAAGGGGGCACACATTCCTACCCCCTTTGCAGACAAGCCATGACTTTGTGGAAAACAGCACTGACTTACTAGGTACATCTGCAAGCACAATTCCTGCCAGGAACAAAAAATACACTGGGAGACGAACTAAGCATAAATCTCATGGATCCTCACGATTGGAAGCTAAATCCACGAGTGTCCAACATGACAACAAGGGAATGGGAACGCCCAGACATAGATCTATTTGCCTCCCCTCACAATTGCCAATTAAAGAAATTTTGCACAAGGACTTATCACTCTCAAGCATAGAAAGTGGATGCTCTATCTTTCAACTGGAAAACCTGACGGTCTATGCCTTCCCTCCGATGCCTGTTCTCACCAAGGTGCTTCTAAAAGTCAGACGAGAGGCCAAAAATGATCCTAATTGCACCAGACTAGCCCCGCCAGCACTGGTACCCAATCCTAAAGATTTTGTCCCAAGGTCCGCTTTGGCCTCTACCTCAAATCCCTCATCTTCTGATACAGCAAAATAATCAGATTCTGCACAGTCAACTCAGAACCTTAAACCTGGCAAGCATGGCAGATAATGTAGCCACTCAGACTGCACCTCTCTCTAAAGCTGTTATGAATGTAATCTTGGAAGCCAGGAGACCCAGCACTAGGAAATCTTATGCGGAAAAATGGAAGAGATTCTGTGCTTTGAACCAGGCACAAGGGCTCGACCCACTGGTCCCTAATATGCCTCAGATTTTACAATACCTGACTGTGATGTTGGACAAAGGCCTATCTTTTTCTTCTATTAAAATCCATGCCTCTGCCATTTCAGCTCATTACAATACGGATCCTCCTATTTTTTCACATCCTCTACTACGACAGTACCTCAGAGGGGCAAAAAAGTAAGAGCCCCTAGGAGAGCACCAGTACCTACTTGGGACCTCAACTTTGTTTTAGAAAAACTAACACTTCCTCCTTTTGAACCAGCCAGCACAGCTGATCTAAAATTCTTGTCATGGAAAACTGCTCTGCTCCTAGCAATAACTTCATCAAGAAGAGTTTGAGTTACAGGCATTGATGGCTGTGGAACCTTTCCTCATTTTTCACCAGGACAGGGTTTCTCTAAAGACGAACCCAACATTCATGCCAAAAGTGGTCTCCAACGTGGCCTTAAACCAAACTATTAATTTGCCTACTTTCTACCTAAATCCCCAGAATAAAGGGGAAAGACTTCCGCACTCTCTGGATATACACAGGCAGCTACGTTTTTACTTGGACAAAACAAAAGCTTTCAGAAAAACTGAGCAACCGTTTGTAGCATATGCTGCAGGATCACAAGGAAAACCTGTTACAAAGCAGACAATCTCCAAATGGATAGGACACTGCATCCGCTTCTGTTATGCACAACATGGCACATCTGTGACTAAGGGCATTAGGCCTCATTCTACCAGAGCAGCAGCCACTTCAGCAGCTTTCCTCAGAGGGGTACCAACCAAAGAGATATTAGAAGCTGCAACCTGGAGCTCAGTGCACACTTTTACCAAGCACTACCACCTACCTCTCTACTCCAAATCCAGAGCAGGATTTGCCACTGCAGTTCTGTAGGGCTTGTTAGCTTCGCCAAATCCAATCTAGACCCAGCCACCCTATCTCAGCTTTGGGATTCTACCCAAGTGTAATGACTGCAACAGTGAAACGAACATAGTACAGTTGGGTACCTACCATAAATGTAGATGTTCGAGTGTATTCACTGTTGCAGTCCTGGTTACCCACCCACCATCCCCCTCTTTGCTGGGACTATTCTGTACTTCTCAACTCTATACAACCTATGTGGTGTATTTGCTTTTAGAAGAAAATGTTTTTAGTGATATATGCATGGTTGTTTGGCATATTTTTATCTTTACAGCCTTCATATCTGGGGGCACCTGACATCTGGGGCAAGAAAAACTGAAGAAAATGGCGTCGGTTGCAACTTTTATACCACTGGCGCACTGACGTCAGGGAAGAGGCGACAGCAACCGACGCCGGACCAAGACTTTGGAACTCGGGCTGACTATGGGTCGCCTGCCAGCAGGATAACCCAAGTGTGTAATGACTGCAACAGTGAATACACTCTAACATCTACATTTATGGTAGGTACACAACTGTACTTTAGCTGTCCAGCACACATTGACAGCTTTCAGACCCCTTCTCTCCCCAGGGGCTCTACTGATCAAAACACACCACCACTGTGATGTGGTACATCAACAAGCAGAGAGGGACTCCCTCCTACCCTCTATGCAGGCTTGCCATGACCTTTTGACAGCCTCAGCCATGCAACTACACCTGTTAGCACAATTCCTGCCAGGCTCTCGAAACTTTCTTTCAGACAACTTAAGCAGAAATCTTCTGGACCCACATGAGTGGCAGCTAGACCAAAGAACCTTCACCCTTATAACTAAGAAATGGGGCACCCCGAAGGTCGACCTCTCTGCCTCCCACTCCAACCATCAGCTCAGCAAGTTCTGCACCAGGGAGCCGCACTGCAAGGCGCCTGGAAAGTG
Organism: Protopterus annectens; assembly: GCF_019279795.1. NCBI lineage: Eukaryota > Metazoa > Chordata > Ceratodontiformes > Protopteridae > Protopterus > Protopterus annectens. The sequence goes on along the minus strand of NC_056743.1, from coordinate 1,235,711,253 downwards.
GATGCTCTATCCTTCCAGTGGGTCAACCTCTGTCTATGCATTTCCCCCACTACTTCTCATTACCAGGGTACTGCTCAAAATAAGGGAGGAAAAATTGAGGACAATCCTGATTGCTCCAGGCTGGCCATGCCAGCACTGGTACCCACTGCTGCGCAGCCTGTCCCCTCTGCCACCGTGGCATCTCCCTCAGATTCCAACACTCCTGTCCCAGAGGGAAGGAGAATTCATGCATCCACAATTGCAGACCCTCAATTTGGCAGCCTGGCTTATTCCCTGACCAGTGTACAAGTTGCCAATCTCAGTAAACCTGTTCTAGATGTTATACGTGAGGCCAGAATTCCAAGCACTAGGAAGTCTTATGTTGACAAATGGAAAAGGTTCTGCACCTGGATCCAGGCTAAGGGAGCCGGTATGGCACAGCCCTCCCTACCTCTCATCCTGGATTTACATAGCTGACCTACTACACAGTGGTCTTATCCTTTTTCTCTATTACAAATCATGCCTCTGCTATCTCTGCACATTGCAGGACTGAGCAACCGCTTTTCTCTCACCCTCTCATCAAACAGTTCCTAAGAGGGGCTAGCAACTTGAGGCCACCCAGAAGAGCACCTACCCCAGCTTGGGACCTAAACTTTGTGTTGGAAAAGCTCACCCTGCCCCCCCTTGAACCAGCAGCTTCAGCAGAGTTGGTTTCTCTCATGGAAGACAGCCTTGCTTCTGGCCATCACTTCAGCAAGAAGAGTATCCAAGCTACAAGCACTAATGGCTGTAGAGCCCTTCATCATTTTCCATGCTGACACGGTCTCCCTCAGGACTAACCCATCCTTCATGCCAAAAGTGGTGTCCAGTGTGGCAGGCATCCTACGTTCTGTCAGAACCTAACTATATGGTAGACAAGCTGAGCAGAATATCATAGGAATGCAATTTCAAGCTGAGCAGAACCAGAGCAAGCCCTCATGAATGGAATCTAGATCCAGGGATCTTCCAAGATCTAATCCATCTGTGGGTAGTTCCTCAAGTAGACCTCTTTGCCTTCTCTCTGAGCAGTCAACTGGTAAAATTCTGTTCCAGGATTCTGCAGGAAGCCCTAGATGACAGATGCATGTTCTTTGTAGAGCAGTGTTCCTGTATGCCTTTCCACTCTTTCCGCTAATATTCAGGGTACATCTGACCATTCAAAATGAATCTCCCAAGATCATTGTGGAGATTCCCTTCTGTCTTAGACAGCCATGGTTCTCCCTTCTTTGGGAAATGCCCGGGGACAATCACAAGTTACCTCACAGAGTAGATCTACTGGCACAAGAACACCCCAACATCAGTCCGCTTCACATGACTGGCTGGATGATAGGTGCCTAAATGGAATTGAGACCCTGTTTTCTGAAGACGTGTGGCAGGTACTAAGGGATGTAAAACCTGCTACTAGGTCATATAATGGAAAAGGTTTTCTAGTTGGTGCCAACAACATAACCAGCATCCATTCAGGGCTATTTGTTTTCTGGTTTTACAGTATTTGTGTGAACCACTATCCTATGGCCTTTAATTCCTCTATCAAGGTTCATTTATTGGACATTTCAGCATGTTTGCCCATAGAGCCTCTTCTTTCAAGGCAGTCGTAAGTCAAAATGTTATTGAAAGGGGTTTGCTTAAGAGGCCTCCAAGTAAACAAATGAAACCTCCTTGGGATCTTAATTTTGTGTTAGAGAAACTAAACCTTGCTCCATATGAACCAGTTAATTGGCTGAGTTGAGGTTCTTAACATAGAAAGCAGATGTCCTTCAAGGATGCATCTGCAGTCTTAACAAATGGGCTGTCCTGTCGTCAGGCAGCCCTTCGGTCGGCCGGATTCCAAAGTCTGGGTCTGGCTTCGGCTGGTGTCGCACTTCACCCGACGTCATTGCGGCAGTTCTTCGGGTATAAAGGCATCAGCCGACGCCATTTTCCTCAGTCTTTCTTGCCGCGTGGCGCCCGAAGCAGAAGCTGTTCGCAAGTGCCGGTCGGTCAGATCCAGAGATTACTACTACCGAATACTACTTCGAAGACTTCTATAAAGCTAAGTACCCCGTTGGGGACTCTTTCTTGCCTCAGCCGATGTCAGAGAAAGTTAATAACTGTTTATCTTGTGGGAAACAAATACCTCATAAAGATTTCCACTCCTGCTGCATACATTGTTTAGGCCCAGACCACGACGTAGCAGCTTGTCTAGCCTGTGCTTCTTTTAACCGGCGGACTCTTAAACGTCGCTCGGACTTTGCTGAACAGATTTTCGGCTCCGATTTTGCCTACATTATGCCGTCGGATCCTCCGACTACGCAAATAACCAAAAAGCGCAAAGAAAAGGACCGACACTCGCCGGTCCCTGGTTTCGGCCGTAACCGCGGTTAAGCAAACCGCGAGTGTCTCGGTTTCGGCCGAAACCGAGCAAGCGGTTCTCTCTTCAGCCGATAACTTGCCTACTACCGAGGCCTCTTCCATCCTGGTAGAAATGGCTTCTGAAATCCAACCTTCTGTTGCGATTTCACAGGATTTATCAGACACCATTCCTCTAGATATTTCTACCCCTGCACGTGGAGCTGCTAGGCCTCCTCCAGCTATGTCTATTAAGGCCTTCCTTTAGATCAGCCATGACTGGCACAGTTATCAGGAGGCATGCATGGTTGAAAGAACAGGCATTACCAGACCATGTCAAATCTTCAAAACCTGGGCCTGCCAAGCCCCCCTCTCACAGGCCCAGCACCAGCTCCCATATGCTTTCTTTGGCAGAGGATCTCATCTCTTTAATTCGTGGATCCCAGCCTCATCCAGACAGGGCCTCTCTCCCTCCTCCAGAAAAGAGGCCTAGAGCAGAGCCCCCTGAGCCAGTAGCCACAGATGATTCCTCTGATGACTCAGAACATACAGACCCTCCTGAGGCTTCTTATTCTCCTTACGAAGACTCTGATGCTGAGGAGTCCATCCCTTCAGCCTCTCCTCCTGAGGAATTTTCCTTTGGGGAAACCTTGCATGCTATGAGGGAACAATTTCAGTGGCAGGGCCAAGATTTCTCAGACTCTAGGAAAAGGCTTAGGACCTTTCTACACTTGCCACAGCATAGGCCTTTAGCTATACCTCCAGTTCTATCTGTTGTTGATGATGCATTTAATGATGCTTGCACTACTCCTGATACTTTACCTCCGGCTCCTACTAAGCCCGATAGGTACTACAGGGTCCCGGACACTCATCACCACTTATATAAGGCCCCTTTTGCAGATCCAGAGACTATCTCCCAGGGCCCTAAAGCTGTAGCAGCTACTTCTTCTAAAAACCCTCCCTCTGAAAGGGAATCCAGGTCCTTAGAGAGATGGGGTAAAAAAGTTTACACCTCTGCTACTTTGTCAGCTAGAGCTTTGAACTGCCAATTTCATATGATTCAATATCAAGAGTTTATGCTTGACCAGTTGACTAAAAACCTGTCCTCTGAAGAATCTATAGATAAAAAGTACGTTCAAGAAATGTTACATAACGTACAGCAGGTTAGTAACCATTCTTTAAAATGTGGCTATGATGCACTGGAGGCTTCCTTTAGATCAGCCATGACTGGCACAGTTATCAGGAGGCATGCATGGTTGAAAGAACAGGCATTACCAGACCATGTCAAATCTAAGCTTTTGGATGCACCTATGGACAAGGTCAATTTATTTGGTGCCCCCGCACAGCAGGTACTAAAAAAGATGGAAGAGAAAGCAAAATCTGTGCAAACAGTAAAAGATTTCTTACAAGTTCAACCTCCAAGGTTTAGCAGGAATTGGCCCGCCAAGAATTGGTCCTTTCCGGACTCCTCTAAGGCACCAAGAGGCAGGAATAGGCGCTCTAGAGGCAGAAACCAATCCAGGGGTGCCTACAGGGGTCGCCAGTGGCAGGGTAACAATCAACGAGGCACGGATACAGCCACCACCACTACAACAACTCCATCACAGTGACTTGGCGGTGGCACCGCCTACCAGGGAACAACTAGAAGCACCCTTAGGCGGAAAACTAACATTATTTTCAAAAAACTGGCACTGCATTACAAGGGAAAAATGGATTTTGCAGACTATAGACAAAGGTTACAGGTTCCATTTCCATACACTACCAGGGAAGAGAGGAATGCCAAACCTACCACCTTCTCAAAGGGCAGAAGCTCTAAAACAAATATCTCAATTATTAAGAATGCGAGCTGTGGAAAAGGTACCAATTATGGAGCAAGGGAAGGGATTTTACTCCAGTCTCCTCCTGGTACCAAGAAAAGAAAACAAATGGAGGCCTATTCTAGACCTGTCCGCTTTAAACACATTCCTCATTGTTCCAAAATTCAAAATGCTGACCCTACAGCAGCTTCTTCCCATGCTGGGCAAGGAGTCTTGGCTGGTAACTCTAGATCTCAAGGAGGCATACCTGCACGTCCCCATAAGACCAATTTGCAGAAGATACCTCAGATTTCTTGCAGGATCAGAGCATTATCAATTCTCAGCATTGCCCTTTGGCTTATCTACTGCGCCCAGAGTGTTCACGAAATGCCTGGCATCAGTAATCGCTATTGCAGACTTCAGGGAATTCAAATCTATCCCTACCTGGACGACTGCCTGATACAAGCGGACAACAAAAACAAATTAACAGAAGACTTACAAAGAGTCATCTACCTGCTACAAGCCCTGGGATATACAGTCAATACAAAAAAGTCAAGGCTGATTCCATCCCAAATAATAACCTTTCTGGGTGCAGAACTGGACACATCAAAACAAATGGCATTTCTTACTGCAGAAAAGAAAGAGCAACTTCCTCTCTACTTCTTGGCATTAACAAAGCAGAGCCATCTAACTGCAAGAAAAGTGCTACAAGCTCTAGGCTTCATGGCATCCTGCATAATTCTGGTCCCTCATGCCAGGCTTCATATGAGAAAGCTACAGTGGTACCTAAAAATTTGTGGTCTCAGCACAAGCACAGCCTAGAAACCAAAATTCCAATGATCCCATGCCTGAAACAGGAGTTCTTATGGTGGGCCCAGGCCTGTCAATCAAACACAGGACTGCCCTTCTGCAAAAGTCAACCAAGACAGACTATCACGACAGATGCCTCAGACCTCGGTTGGGGGGCACACATGATGGACAAGTGCATTCAAGGCCTATGGACTCAAGACCAGCTGCATCTGCACATAAATCTAAAAGAAATGATGGCAGTAAAATTGGCAATCCAGGCATTCAGACCTCTTCTCCAAGAAGGCCAGTTGATGATAAGGACAGACAACACCACTGTTATGCGGTACATCAACAAACAGGGAGGCACACACTCATACCCCCTATGCTGGCTGGCACTGGACCTATGGGATGTGGCTCTGAGCTACAACATTCAGTTACAGGCAATTTATGTACCAGGGAAGGAAAACATTCTAGCAGACATATTAAGCAGAACTACAACAGATGCCCACGAATGGATGCTGCATCCGGACATTTTCAAAACCATCACAACAGCATGGGGATTACCACAAATAGACTTGTTTGCATCCCCATGCAATCACCAGTTGAAGAAATTCTGCACAAGGACTTACCACCCACTTGCTTGGAAGGTGGACTCCCTATCCTTCAGTTGGAAAAGCCTGACAGCATACGCATTCCCACCACTTCCTTTGATGCACAAGGTGCTTCTCAAGATCAAAGAGGAACGTCCGAGGATCATCCTGATAGCCCCAGACTGGCCAAGACAACATTGGTATCCACTGCTGAGGAGCATGTCCCGGGAACAAATATGGAAACTACCCCTGATCCCATTACTGCTGACTCAGAACAACTACAACATACTGCATCCAAACCTAAAAACTCTGCAGCTAACTGCCTGGAACATTACATAACAGCAATTAACCCAAATTTATCCCAAAGGGTTAAAGACATAATCCTGGAGGCTCGTAGACCTTCAACAAGAAAGAATTATGCTGCAAAATGGAAAAGATATCTCATCTGGAGTACTGCGAAGGGGCAGGATGTGACACTGGTGAACATAGCCAACATCCTGGAGTACTTGGCGGATCTCTTCCATACAGGCCTGTCCTATTCCTCCATCAAGATACATGCATCAGCTATTTCAGCAGAATACAGCTTGAATCCTCCTGTCTTCTCGCATCCTCTGCTCAGACAGTTTCTGAGGGGAATTAAAAATGTAAAACCACCCAGGAAACCTCCATTGCCAGCATGGGACTTGAACTTTGTGCTAGAAAAGCTGACTCTACCTCCTTTCGAGCCAGCAGCTACAGCAGAATTGCAATACTTATCCTGGAAGACTGCTTTCCTGCTGGCAATAACTTCAGCAAGAAGGGTCCCTGAACTACAGGCATTAATGGCAGTACAACCCTTCCTGATCTTCCATCAAGATAGTGTCCTTGAGAACAAATCCTACATTCATGCCTAAGGTGGTATCCAGAGTCTCTTTAAATCAGGCTATCCACCTTCCTACATTCTTCCCCAATCCACAGAACAGGGGAGAAAAGCTCTTACATACCTTGGATGTACACAGACAATTACGCTACTACCTGGACAGGACAAAGAACAATAGAAAAACTGACCAGCTTCTGGTAGCTTATGCAACAGGAAAAGAAGGAAACCAATATCTAAACAGACAATCTCCAAATGGATAGGAAATTGCATTAGATTTTGTTACTCCTACCATGGAAAGAAAACTCCAGAGAACATCAGGCCTCACTCCACAAGGGCCACAGCCACTACCACAGCTTTCTTACGAGGAGTGGCTACCAAGGACATTATAGAGGCTGCTACTTGGACCTCCGTGCATACATTTGCCAAGCATTATAACTTACCTCTCTATTCTAGATCCCGTGCTGGTTTTGCCACTGCTGTTTTGCAAGGGATCCTGACTACACCATAATCTATTCTCATTTCCTCCTCCCCTAGTTTAGCTATGGTATTCTACCCATTTGTTAAGACTGCAGATGCATCCTTGAAGAACATAGTACAGTTTTGTACCTACCATAAATGTAGATGTCCGAGAGGAATGCATCTGCAGTCAGGATTACCCACCCTCCTTCCCCTCTGAGGTACTCCTAGGGTACTTACCAATCTTCAGCTAGCTTGGGGGGGATCTATTATGGTGTATTTGTTTGTATATATGTACATACATGTTTATTTTGTGTGTTTGCTCTCTACTATTTGGAAACTTTGGCATTTATCCAAATTTAGCCAACTAAGAGGGCACCTGGCATCTGGGGCAAGAAACACTGAGGAAAATGGCGTCGACTGATGCCTTTATACCCGAAGAACTGCCGCAATGACGTCGGGTGAAGTGCGACAACAGCCGAAGCCAGACCCAGACTTTGGAATCCGGCCGACCGAAGGGCTGCCTGACGACAGGACAACCCATTTGTTAAGACTGCAGATGCATTCCTCTCGGACATCTACATTTATGGTAGGTACAAAACTGTACGTTTTACTGATTGCACTGACCTCCACATAAAGGTTAAATGAGTTGGAGTCTCTTATGGTGAGTCAACCCTACCTAATTTTCCACAGACAGGGTTGTTGTGTTTTTTTTTTTTTTTGGTTTTTTTTTTTTTTTTTTTGAGTACTAATCCTTTATGCTTGTGGTATCTGAGTTTACTTTAAGCCAAACTATCCATCTCCCTGTGTTCTTTCCTGATCATAAAAATGGAGGAGAGAGGATATTCCAAACCTTGGATGTCCACAGACATCTTGTGATGGTAAGAAAGGATGACCTGTGTCAAAACAGGCCATTTCCAAATGGTTGTTTAAGGCTGTTAGCTTTTATTATATTCATCATGACAAATTTATTCCAGGCAGGGTTAAGAAGTGCACTACAAGGACCTTAACATTTTGTATGGCTTTTTGGAAAGGGTTGAATTCTAGAAGTATTCTAGAAGCTGCTGCTTGGTCCTCTGTACATACCTTTACAAAGCAGTACAGGTTTTATTCATTTTCTAGGTCTAGATCACGCTTTGCTGGGGCCATTCTCCAGGGGTCTTCTGGGCCCTTCTTCCACCTCCCAAATATAATTAGCTAAATGGTTATATTGCCATATCTAAGGTTACTGCAGAAGTGATCAATATGAAAAGCAAGGTACAGTTGTGTGTTGAACTTACTATAACAGTAGATGTTCGAATGATCACTGCTGCAGTAGCTGCTCCCTCACTCCATCCTCCTCAGTTTTTGGTGTTTTTTTATGCCCGAGTATGGACATTTATTTTTTGGCATTCTTTACTTGCCCTTTGAGGGATCAGCCTCCTTCCCTTCCTCTGCTGACAGGAAAGCTCTGAAGGGCTTTGCAACCAAACTTGCCTTTTAGTCAGCTCAGCTTGAGCTGCTTGACATTCTGGGCTCATGGAACGGTGCCTTGAAGCTTTGGGAGCTGGCTGTTCTGTCCTTTGCAGGGTGTTATAGTTAAGGCTACTGCAGCAGTGTTCATCCGAACATCTGCTGTTATGGTAAGTTCAACTTGCATAACTGTACTTTCCTGCAGGGGAGAGTTGAAAACACAAAACTAAAGACTTAGAGATGTACATGAATATATACAGTACCTCCAACATTTTGGATGTCTGAAGGGGACAGCCTATTAAGAATAGCTGCTTGTGTCTTTGGAATGAGTTCTCTTGTTTTTGCTATATTTATATATAGTTCTACAAAAGAAGGGATTAAAGGGAATCAGAGTATGGATTTTTGGAAAGAACTTGAAACTCAAAGCAAAAAAAAAAAAAAAACACACAATGGATGTAAAAGTGACATAGAAGGGTTATGCATATGTAGTGTAGGGTATGTCATCCTTCCTCAGGGACAGTCACCTAGAAATGTTCTGGTCTGTCAGTGGCCACCAGGATTACTTTTAACACCTCTTCCACTATTAAATTCCTACAGAAAGCATCTAAGTGCAAGGCCTTAATAATCCTTATAGCTTCATTCTGTCTGAGACAATTTTGTCTCCTTTCACTGTGGCATCCTCTCAAGATGCAACCCTAGCTTCTGGATCCACAACAGGACCCTCCTTTACCATCCATCCAGTGAAACTCACCTGGGTATTCAATACCTCAGTTTAACTACATGGTTTCTCAATTCCGTTAATGGCCACAGATCCAGCCTATTCCAGTCATCAAGATTTTCTCGGCCTGTCAGAATCTGTGCTCAAACTATACAAGAACAATTGGAAAAGTTTTCTGTTCAGAGCTTTAATCCCTTCTCATTTCTAGTTCCTTTGGTTTTACATTTCCTCTCATCTCTGTTTGATTCTGGTTCTGTTTATTCTAGCATTAAAGTGTAGTTGTCCATCTCAAAATTTCACAAAGTTTTCAGTCTTTCTCTAGCAGCGCAAAAGGTCTACAAAGACTTTGACAACTTTCTCCTCTGCATCCCTCATTAAAGATCCCATGCCCTTGGTGGACCTAATATTGTGCTGCAGAAATCTGCACACCCTCTGAGTTGGTCTCATCTGCTGGCCTGAAATTTTCTTTTTTGAAGACATTCTTTCAGGTAGCTATCACTTCTGCTGGAATAGTCTAAGTTCCATGCCCTGTCCTTCTCACCTCAATATCTGATTTATTTGCAAAGAAAGAATGTTGCTCTTAAATCCATCCTTCGTGCCCAGAGTTTGCTGTTACTCAAAGCATTCAACTTCTAGTATTTTTTTTTGCTATTCCAACAGATGGATGTGCACAGACAGTTACATTTCTATTTACATTGAACAAAAGCCATCAGGAAGGTCAGTTTTTTTCTTTGTGCCCTCTAGACTCGGGCTCAAGTTCCCCAAAATAAACTTTGTACACATGGCTGTTAGACTGTTGCACCTTTGTATACCCTTCCAAATGAAAACCTTACTGGCAAAGCCTTGAAGGCCCATTCTGCAAGATCCATGCCAACTGCTATAGCCTTCTTCAAGACTTCTCCAGTTAGTGATATTTGTGCAGCTGCAACTTGGACTACAATGCATAGCTTCTCTAGACATTAACAGAGCATCAATTCCAGGTTTAGGTCGTCCTTTGGGGCCACCATTCTTCTGTCATAATTCTACTCTGGAAAACGGGTGGCTAGGGGATCTGTCCTGTAAAAGTGGCCAGATGGGATAATAAGATACAGAAGTTACATACTTAACATAACGCTGGATCTTTTGTTGTCCCTTGGCCGTTCACTTCGACAGCCCATCCTCCATCTCATTTCCATATTGTCACATCTACTCTAACCAGGTGGACCCAATAGACCTTCTTTGAAGCCTGTCCTTTTCTCAATGCCATCCTGATAGACTCCTGTGGTTCTTGAGACTTGGCAGCAAATTTGATATGAGGAAATGGGAGAGGACAGTTATATGATGGGAGTAAGGAAAGAGCTTGAGTGCTTGATGAGGTAATCATTTGCCAGACTTTATCTCTTGGCAGATAACCCGGTAAATCGAAGTGGATAGACTAGGGATAATAAAGTTCCAGTGTTAATGGTAAGTTCTTAACTTCTGTTTTTCAGATTTTCAATTTATACAGAAATCCTTGCAATAAATTACTGCTCTTGCTACATGTTGGTAGAGAGATATCCATATCTTTGGTGACTAAGGGCAGAATGTTGAGAGAGCTTATTCCCTGGAGAGTAATGACAGTGGACCTTGATCATACAGTGTAAACCATGAAAAAAGTTTGTGGCCCCATTGGTCCTTTATGATAGGCAAGCCTTTTTTACTCAAGAAGAAAAACTGATACTAACTTTGAAGAATGTGTAGGGGATCATATGAGATGGGAATGGAAAGCATGCAAGCCTAACTTTTGTCAAGTTAAAAGATGACTACTAGTTGAGATGGGAGGAACTGGGAGTCACAAGAGTTAAAGAACTAACGACACGGTTCAGACTAGCATGACCATCTTATGTTATATTCACCACATTGAACAGGATGGAAATGTGTTGTATAAGTATGTTGCCTGAAGAAGCAAAAAGACTAGCCCTCTAGTTTTAGTATGAAAGGAAGGGAGAATGATAGAACTGCAATGAAGTCCTAACTTGCATAGCAGGGCAGTTATTAAAAGATAAGAAACTGAACTGTTTTACAGTTGGTATAGGTATAGTAGCAAGAAAGACAAGGTGGACAAGAACAGAGTGGAGAAAGAAAGACGCCCAAGATTTTGGAGAAAAAAATGAGACTCGTGGTATTGGGAGCAGTTAGTGACTGAAGAAAGACACATTTGGGAAGAAGCAAGGGTGAAATACTCCATTCATTGTAGGTATATGCTAAGATACTTGGGCCTGCAGATAAATGAATGGGAGATCAAGCTTGGCAAATTTCCTGATAGTGTCTAACAGAAGTAGATATTAAAAGAACACTTGAGCATACAAATTTTTGATAACCATGAAAATTGTACTCTGAAGATGCATTTAGAAGAGGATTTGGGAAATTATAACTTGGGATAACTGGACTGAGGTATGTCTCATGCCAAAATATGCTGTAACTGGATCCAGAAAATTTTTAATTTGATATTTTTATGTACCAGATAAGTTACAAAGAATGCTTCAACAAGTTATCAGTGCATGATGGAGATGTATGGAAGGAAGCATAGGAACGTTAAGTTCCTCATCTGGTTGTGTTCAGAGCTAGCAAGTTTTAAAAATGACTTCCCTACATTTGATAAATCATGTCTTCAATAAGGAAATAATTCTAACAGAAGACATCTTTTTTTTATTAAACTATGATTTGAGGTCAGATGAGCCAAGGTTAGAAGAGCTGTAGTCAGCCTGCTATTAGTGACAGAAAATCAGTAACAAGAAAGTGGAAGTCAAGAAAGGAACAAAGTTGTAATGAAGTTGCAGATGTGGATAAAATAGCAGAGGAGAACAAAGAAGGTTGGGTTCTAGGTAAAGAAAGTTGTATACCAATACGTGACATTGTCTGCAATGTAAAGAGAGAAGAATAAGTTGTGAGGGGTGAAGTGGTACTAGGGTGACGTGCATGGGAGAAGACAACATGTAAAACAAAAAAAATGCAATAGGCATGGAGACTAGAATACAGATGAAGAGAATTTGTTGTAATAGCTTTGAATAAGAGAAGCTGGAAAAGAATGCAGGCATCAACAAGTGAATTGTAAAGTTTGCTTCAGCACTGTGAACGATATTGGTTATTTTGATTATGCAGGTGGTCTGTTATTTACATTACTGTTCCTGAATGCATTTAACAAATGGAAAATTAAATTTCTAACAAAAATATTGTGGAGATGGAGAAAACAAGAAGACTTTGGTGTAGTCAGTATGCAACGACAACCCTCTGTGGCCCTTTCAGACTACTGAGATTCAAGCTATGATCACAGATGCCTTGGGTTTGGCTAGGGAAAGCCCACTCAACCAACCCAAGAATGTAGAGCATCTGGGACAGCAATCATTTTCATGGCATTGATCTGTCCTTGATGTAACGACAGTGATCCTTGCACTCTGCTTTAAAGCCAATGTGGAGATGAGGGGTTTTGCACTCAACAGTACATCAGTGATGTGGCATGTAAATAGAAAAATCTAATAGAATACCAAGCAGTGATGTAGTACATAAATAGGGAGATGCTCGGTTAGCTGTCTGGCTGGTCATGAAAACCTGAGAAAGCACCTTCAGTGAGGAATAGCTTTGGCTTCTTCTGTGTGATCTGAATATAATGTCCTGATCAGGAAAACTGCAGATTCACATGAATATGTTAGAGGCATCTTTCTGGACCTCACTTTGTAGGTAGGGCATTCTAGAGGTTAATCTTTTTTTCACTTATTTGTGCAACAGGCATCACAAGAAGTTCTGCTCCAGAGCACCATACAAGGAGACTTGGACAGTGGATGCATTTTTATTCAGCTGGGTGGGTCTGTTTTTGTATGCTTAACTTCCAATCCTCTTCTCCCCAGGGTGATTCAAAAAGTAAGGGAGGAGAGGCTGAAATTGCTACTGATGACACACATTTGGCTAGTTAGTTTTTTTTCCCCTGCTGATGTTGGCAGTGGAGAAAAATACTTTTGCCTCGGTATGTGAACCTCTTGATCCAGGCTTAGTATTTCTGCATCTGTTGTTGTCGCTTCAGGACTGATGTCAGGTCCTCGCTGGTATAAAATCAGGCAGCCAATGCCATTTCATCAGTCTTTCTTGCCAAGGAGCCCGAAGCAGAAGCAGTTCACACGAGTTTAGTTTCCGAATTGAAGTTGGTCTTCTAAAGCTAAGTACCCCATTGGGGATCCTTTTTTCTTGCTCTAACTGATGTCAGGAAGTCAACAATTGTCTCACCTGTGGAATGCAAATACCATACCGAGACTTCCATTCTTACTGCGTCACCTGTTTAGGCCCAGACCATGATGTACCTCGCTGTCTCTCTTGTGCTTTGCTCAATGCCAGAACTATATGTTGTAGGGCCCTTATTGCAGCTAAATATTTTCGCTCTCTGTCCCCGTATTCCGATATGGCTTTAGTAAGCCATCTGACTACCGATCTTCTGAAAAAACGTAAGGATAAAGACAGAAACAGACCGCACGGGTCCAAAACTGCTGACGACGCTTCCGTTAAGCTAGTCAGTTCTCCGGTCCTCAGCGAGGTGCTTTTGCAGCCCCTGATGCCTGCTTCTTTGGATTTGTAGGCTGCTTCCGAGACCCATTCGGAGTCCAGTATGCCACGAGACTCTTCTGACTACGGATCCGGCGGATGTCTCTACCTTGGATGGGGCCGGAGCCACTGAGTAGGCACCGGCTTCAGAGGAAGTTCTTTGCACTACCGATACTCGACACAAACCGACTTCTTTCATGTCTTCAGTTCTTTCTAAAACTACAGAGTTTCTAAGGCCCCAGGGTATGAACTATGCCTAAAAAGCAGACTACCCAAATGCATGTACATGCTTCCATGCCTCAATTTCAAATGCTTAAAATGGCAGAAGACCTTATCATGCTTATTAGGGGAAGCCAGCCTACCCCTTCCAAAAGAGAGACTTGTCCCCAGCAGTTTCATCTGATCAGGAGTCCGATGACTCTGAGGTTTCTGAATACGAAGACATGCGACCCCTATCTGCTTATGAGCAGTCAGATGCAGACGAATCCATTCCCTCTGTCTCTTTTCTAGAAGGTTTTTCATTTGGTGAAACCCTGCATACTTTAAGGGAGCATTTCCAATGGGAATGTCAGGACTATCCTCAGTCCAAAAAGAGACTCTGGGAATTCTTAGATTTACCACAGCACAGACCTTTAGCCATTCCTCCTGTCTTGTATGTTGTGGTTGATGTCTTTATGGGATCCAGTTTGACTCCTGATACCCTTCCTCCTGCTCCCAGGAAACCTGGCCGGTATTACAGGGTCCCTGACTCTCTCAAATTCCTTTTCAAAAATCCTACTGCTGACCCAGAGGTCATCTCCCAAGGTCCTAAAGGAATAAAAGCAACCACAGCTAAGAATCCCACCCCCTCGGACAGGGATTCCTGAGCTTTAGACAGATGGGGTAAAAAAGTATACACCTCTGCAACTCTTGCCATTAGTGCACTAAATTGTCAGTTCCACATGCTGAAATACCAGCAACATACCATGGAACTCCTCATACAAAAAATATCTGCCTTTTCTGCTTGTGCAGGAAATAAAGAATTAAAGATCTTGTGCATTCTACAACCCAAGTTACTAAACACACCTTGCAATGTGGCTTTGATGCCCTAGAAGCAACTTGCAGGACAGCAGTCAATGGGTCTGTACTTAGAAGGCATGTTTGGCTTAAGGAACAGACCTTGCCAGACCATGTCAAATCAAAAACTATTGGACGCACCATTGAACAAAGACAATTTGTTTGGCACCAAGGCAGAAGAGGTCTTAAAAAAGATGGAAGAAAAAGCTAAATCTGTTTAGACAGGCTTCTTGCAGGTCCAGCCTCCAAGGTTCAGTAGGCATTGCCCCTCCAAGCATTGGTCCTTTCTGGCCCCCTCCAGGATAGCTCAGCCAAGACCTAGGGCAAGCAGACACCCCCCCCCCCAGACAGCAGTCTAAGCAATTGAGTTCCTTCACTTCAAAAACAGGGAGTGCTAAGCCACCCCCTTATGGAAAGAACTCAGTGACTTTACACCGCCACCCCTTACGTCTGTCCACCTACTTGTGCCCCTAGGATGAAACCTCTCATCCCATGCAAACAACTGGGCCTCTGTTACCAATGACCAATGGGTCCTCAACATAGTGTCCCAGGGGTACAAATTTTATTTCCACACACTGCCTACCCCAAAAGGGTACCCAGCGCTTCCTCCAAACCAGTGGGCAGAGGCCAAAGTCCATTCCCTGCTCTCCATGAGGGCAATACAGGCTGTTCCTGCAGATCAGATAGGCCAAGGTTTTTATTCCAGACTTTTTCTGGTACTCAGAAAAGAGGGCACCTGGTGCCCATTCCTCAGTCTATCAATTCTAAACACCTTCCTGGTGATACCAAATGCTCACCCTCCAGCATCTTCTTACTATGCTTTCCAAGGATGCTTGGTTAGCCACCCTAGACCTAAAAGAGGCCTACCTACACATCCCAGTCAGAGAATCTTGCAGGAAATGTCTACATTTCAGGGCAGGGTCTATGCACTTTCAGTTCTCTGCGCTTCCCTTTGGCTTATTCACTGCCCCAGAGTTTTCACAAAATGCCTGGACCCAGCCATTGCTTTTTGCAGACAAAAGAAAAATTCAAATTTACCCCTACTTAGATGACTGCCTAATTCAGGCAGACAGGAAAAGCCATTACAACACTTGACCTTTGTAAAGGACCTACTGACCTCCCTGGGGTATACTGTAAACGAAAAGAAATCAAAACTGGTCCCCACTCAAAAAAAATTATTCTTGGGAGAAGCCTGGACACAGCATCCCAGATGGCATTCCTTACTCCAGAAAAACGAGCCTACCTGACAGGCTACTACTTTCAACTAGCCACCAGAACCCAGTTATCCACAAGGAAAATCCTGCAAGCTCTAGGGTTCATGGCCTCCTGCATTCTACTCATTCCATATGTCAGACTACATATGAGAAAACTACAATGGTACCTAAAAAGCCTTTGATGTCAACACTCTCAAAACCTGGAAACTCTCATACCTATGATACCCTGTCTAAGGAAAGATTTTCTTTAGTGGGCAGGAGCATGCAACCACAACAAGGGTCTTCCCTTCTCACAACCCCATGCCACCCAGACCCTCACCCCAGATGCATCAGATTATGCCTGGGTTGCACACCTGGATTGCAGGTGCATTCAGGGCCATTGGAGCACAAATCAAATACATCTGCACATCAACCAAAGAGAGATGCTAGCTGTTCAGCATGCTCTTGACAACCTTCGGACCCCTACACTCCCCGAGGCCTCTAGTGATCAAAACACACCACCACAGTGGTGTGGTATATCAACAAGCAGGGAGGAACTCACTCTTATCCTCTCTGCAGGCTTGCCATGACCCTTTGGCATATGGCTTCATCCATGCAAATTCACCTGCTAGCACAATTCCTGCTAGGCTCCCTAAACTCTCTGGCAGACAGCTTAAGCAGAAACCTGCTAGACCCACACGAGTGGCAGCTAGACCACAGTACCTTCAACCTTGTAACCCAGAAATTGGGCACCCTGAAGGTGGACCTCTGCCTCCCACAACAATCACGAGCTCAGCAAATTCTTCACCAGGGAACCTCACAGCAAGGCCTGGAAAGTGGATGCTCTATCCTTCCAATGTGTAAACCTCTTGATCTATGCATTTCCCCCTCTACCACTAATTTCAAGGATACTGCTCAAAATAAGGGAGGAAAAACAAAGGGCAGTCTTGATTGCCCCAGACTGGCCATGCCAGCACTGGTACCCACTGCTGTGCAACCTGTAACCCCTGCCACTATGGCACCCTACCACGGATCCTAGCACTCCTGACCCAGAAGAATGTAGAATTCATGCATCCACAATTGCAGATGTTCTTCGTGTTTCACTGTTGCAGTCATTACATTTGGGTTATCCTGCTGGCAGGTTGCCCTCAGTCAGCCTGAATTCCAAAGTCTTGGGTCCTGCGTCAGTTGCTGTTGCCTCTTTCCTGACGTCAGGTCGTCAGGGGTATAAAAGATGCAGCAGACGCCATTTTATTCAGTCTTTCTTGCCGCGCGGTGCCCGAAGCAGAAGCAGTTCGCAAGTGCTGGTTGGCCAACTCCTGAGATTTTCGTGTTCGAGTTTCAGATCCAAAGTATTCATTAAAAGCTAAGTACCTCATTGGGGAAACTTTTTTTTTTCTTGCTCCAAACCGATGTCAGAAAAAGTTAATTGTATTTCTTGTGGGAAGCAAATACCTCATAAGGACTTTCATTCTTACTGTATTCCTTGCCTAGGCCCTGACCACGATGTTGCTAGTTGTTGGTTTTGTGCTAGGTTTAACCAACGCACTATTAAGCGGCGGTACGATTTTGCATTAAGCTATTTTGGACGAAGATTTAATTATACGATGTCGTCGGATAGCCATCCGACTACCGGAATTCACAAAAAAACGCAAAGAAAAAGAAAAACAGGCAACCGAGGTCCAAAACCGACGGCGAAGCTTCTCTTAAGCAAGTCGCCGGTTCTCAGGTGCTTTTGCAGCCCCTGACACCCGCTACTTTAGAGTCGCAGGCCGCTACAGACTCCCACGTGGAGTCGGCCAGGCCACAGGAAACTCAAGATGTTGGAGCCTCGGAGATTATTCCCTCAGATGGGTCCAGAGCCTCTGAGCAGGCATCAGCTACTGAGGGTGTATTCAGACCTAAACAATTATATATTAAACTGACTTCAAAGACTAAAACACCTTTAAAGGCAAATAGACAAGTTCATCAGCCACAAGGACAAGCCTCCATGCCCAAAAAACAGATGCTCAAAATGGCCGAAGACTTAATTACCTTGATCAGGAGTTCCCATCCCCCTCCTGATAAGAGGCCTAGGCAAGAGACTGACTACGAATCTTCTGATTAGGTTTCCATTTCTTCTGATTCCTCTTCTGATCAGGAATATTCTTTTCCCCCCATGAGGATTCTGATGCTGAAGACTCCATACCTTCAGCTTCTCCTCCTGAGGACTATTCTTTTGGGGAATCCTTACATACCATGAGGGAGCATTTCCACTGGGAGAGCCAAGATTTTTCAGAATCTAAAAAGAGGCTCGGGGATTTTTTGTTACTACCTCAGCACAAGCCATTAGCCATCCCTCCTGTGTTAGACATTGTAGATGTTGTGTTTTCGGAGTCTAGACTTACCCCTGGCTCCTTGCCTCGTCAAAATGCGCATATATATATATATATATATATATATATATATATAGTGATGTTTTAATTGATTGATTCTGAAGAAGTCCACATGCCGGTGGATGAAAGCGCTTAATCAAATTCCTAAGGTTTTAGCGAATTTTGTATGCTACGTTATTTTCAATTGTTTGCGAGCTGTGGTTTTATTAAAAGGACGTGTTATTGCTTCCACTGTGTTATTCCTTCTGGATCTGTGGATTGTTTTGTTGCTATTGTTAGCTTTGGACAGTACCTCATCTACTGTCACAGCAAAACAATCAGATTCTGCACAGCCAGCTCAGGACCCTAAACCTGGCAGCACGGCGGATAATGTAGCCATACAAACCACACCTCTCAGTAAAGCTGTGATGGATGTCATTTTAGAAGCCAGAAGGCCTAGTACTAGAAAATCCTATGCTGGGAAATGGAAGAGATTTTGCGCTTGGAACCAAGCTCAAGGAACTGATACAGCTGTCCCAAATATTCCTCAGATTTTGTAATACTTAACTGAGATGCTGGACAAAGGCCTATCTTTTTCATCAATTAAAATCCATGCCTCTGCCATTTTGGCTCATTACAATACAGAGCCACCACTCTTTTTTTCTCATCCTTTATTAAGGCAGTACCTCAGGGGAGCCAAAAACTTAAGGCCTCCAAGGAGAACGCCAATACCTGCATGGGACCTCAATTATGTCTTTGAAAAACTCACCTTACCTCCTTTTGAGCCAGCTGCTACTGCGGATATAAAGTTCTTATCTTGGAAAACAGCTCTGCTTCTAGCAATAACTTCTGCAAGATGAGTTTCAGAGCTACAGGCTCTCATGTCCGTGGAACCCTTTATCATTTTTTATCCAGACAGGGTCTCTCTGAGAATGAACCCTATATTTGGTTGGGAGGGTGGCCTAATGGTTAAGGTGTTTGCCTTGTAAACACAAGGTGCAGGGTTTGAGTCTCACAAGGGACAACTGGCTAGGCTTAAAATGGCTCACAAGGGCAGTTAGCTTAGTACTAATCTATGAACCTATGAACCTATGAACCTATTTATGCCTCAGGTGGTATCCAGTGTAGCCCTTAACCAAACAATTAATTTGCCAACTTTTTATCCAAATCCACAGAACAAGGCGGAGAAAATTCTGCATTCTTTGGACGTACAAAGGCAACTTACATTCTACTTGGACAAAACTAAAGTTTTCAGAAAGACAGAACAATTACTAGTGGCATATGCCACAGCATCACAAGGATAGCCCATCTCCAAGCAGACTGTTTCAAAGTGGATAGGTCACTGCATTAGTTTCTGCTACTCACAGCATTGCAAACCAGTGCCTAAGGGTATTAGGCCACATTCAACCAGAGCTGCAGCCACTTCTGCAGCCTTTCTCAAGGGAGTACCAACCAAATACATTTTAGAGGCTGCTACTTGGAGTTCAGTGCATACCTTTACAAAACATTACAATTTGCCTCTTTACTCTAAATCCAGGGCAGGCTTTGCCACTGCAGTTCTGCAGGTCCTCCTAGCTGCTCCTAATGCTGTTTAGCTCCAGCCCCACAACCATAGCTTTGGGACTCAACCCAGATGTAATGACTGCAACAGTGAAACATGAAGAACATAGTACAGTTGTGTACACTTACCATAAATGTAGATGTTTGAGTGTATTCACTGTTGCAGTCCAGGTTACCCACCCACCACCCCCCTTATTTTTGCTGGAACTTATCTTTACTTCTCTAATCTATACAACCTAGTTGGTGTATTTGCTTATAGATGAAGGTAAAGCTTATTTTTGGTGCACGTATGTTTTATTTACATAATTTTAGCCTACCCTTTTGGGGGCACCTGACATCTGGGGCAAGAAAAACTGAATTAAATGGTGTTGGCTGCATCTTTTATACCCCTGACGACCTGACGTCAGGGAAGAGGTGACAGCAACTGATGCAGGACCCAAGACTTTGGAATTCAGGCCGACTGAGGGCAACCTGCCAGCAGGATAACCCAAATGTAATGACTGCAACAGTGAATACACTCGAACATCTGCACTTTTGGTAAGTGTACACAACTGTATTATCTCCTACACAGGGGCCTATCCTTCTCTTCTATTAAAATGCATGCCTCTGCCATCTCTGCTCAGTACAGCACAGAGCCACCTCTCTTCTCACACCCTCTCATCAAACAGTTCCAAAGAGGTGCTAACAATTTAAGGCCACCGAGAAGAGCTCCTACCCCAGCTTGGGACCTTAACTTTGTGTTGAAAAAACCCACCCTACCCACCCTTTGAGCCTGCAGCTTCAGCAGAGTTAAAATTCCTCTCTTGGAGGACAGCCTTGCTTCTGGCCATCACTTCAGCTAGAAGAGTTTCAGAGCTACAAGCAAACATGGCTGTCGAGCCCTTCATTATTTTTCATGCTGACAGGGTCTCCCTCAGGACTTACCCAATTTTCATGCCTAAAGTGGTGTCCAGTGTGGCTCTCAACCAATAAATTAATTTGCCCACCTTTTTCCCCAACCCACAAAACAAGGGGGAGAGAATTCTACCTTCTCTAGATGTGCACGTACAGCTCAGATTCTACATGGATAGGACTAAATCTTTTAGGAAAACTGACCAATTGCTAGTCAGCTTTGCAGCAGGGGCAGAGGGCAAGGCCATATCCAAACAATCTCCAAGTGGATAGCACACTGCATCCATTTCTGCTACAAACACCACAGGAAACCACCCCCTAAGGGGGGTCAGGACACATCCCACCAGGGCAACCTCCACCTTTGCAGCTTTTCTCAGAGGGGTCCCCACCAGGGGCATCCTGGAGGCTGCAACATAGACTTCTGTTCATACCTTCACCAAGCATTACCACCTGCTTATCTTCTCCAAATCCAGGGCAGGCTTTGCAGCAGCAGTCTTGCAGGGCACCCCAGCCAGCCCCCATTTTTCTTGACTGCATCCACCCTTTTCTTCAGCTTTGGGAATCAACCCAAATCTGATGACTGCAACAGTGAAACATGAAGAACATAAGTACAGATGTTCTTTGTGTTTCACTGTTGAAGTCATTACATTTGGGGAATCCTGCTGGCAGGTTGCCCTCACTCGGCCTGAATTCCAAAGTCTTGGGTTCTGCGTTGGCTGTCGTCGCCCTTTCCCTGACGTCAGGTCGTCAGAGGAATAAAAGAAGCAGCCAACACCATTTTCTTGGGTCTTTTTTGCCGCGCGGTGCTCAAAGCAGAAGCAGTTCGCAAGTGCCGGTCGGCTGACTCCTGAGATTTTCGAGTTCGAATTTCAGATCCAAAGTCTTCGATAAAGCTAAGTACCCCGTTGGGGAAACTTTTTTTCTTGCTTCAGAACCAATGTCAGAAAAAGTTAATAATTGTATTTCTTGTGGGAAGCAAATACCTCATAAGGACTTTCATTCTTACTGTATTCCTTGCCTAGGCCTTGATCATAACTTCCTGGGTTGTCGGTTTTGTGCTAGATTTAACCAACGCACTATTAAGCAGCTGTATGATTTTGCTTTAAACTACTTTGGACGCAGGTTTAATTATCCAGAAATGTCATCGGAAAGCCATCCGACTACCGGAGTTCACAAAAAACGCAAAGAAAAAGAAAGACAGTCGAGGCCCAAAACAGACAAAGCTTCGCCGGTTTTCAGTGAGGCGCTTTCACAGCCCCTGACGACTGCTACTTTAGAGTCACAGGCCGCTACTTACGCCCACGTGGAGTCGGTCATGCCACTGGAAACTCAAGGTATTGGAGCCTCTGACGCTAATCCTTCAGATGGGTCCGGAGCCGCTGAGCAGGTACCGGCTTCTGAGGGTGTATTCAGACCCAAACATCTATACATTAAACCGACTTCAAAGGCAAAGACTACTAGGGGTTCGGAGGGCGGCTTAATGGTTAAGGTGTTTGCCTTACAAACACAAGGTGCAGGGTTTGAGTCTCACAAGGGGTAATTGGCTAGGCTTAAAATGGCACACAAGGGCAGTGAGCTTAGTACTAATCTATGAACCTATGAACTAAAGCACCATCAAAGGCAAAGAAGCAAACTCAAGAGCCACGTGGACAGGCCTCCTTGCCCAAAAAACAGATGCTCAAAATGGCCGAAGACTTAATTACCTTGATCAGGGGTTCCCATCACCCTCCTGATAAGTGGCCTAGGCAAGAGACTGACTATGAATCTTCAGATCAGGTTTCCATTTCTTCTGATTCCTCTTCTGATCAGGAATATTCTTTTCCCCCCATGAGGATTCTGATGCTGAAGACTCCATACCTTCAGCTTCTCCTCCTGAGGACTATTCTTTTGGGGAATCCTTACATACCATGAGGGAGCATTTCCACTGGGAGAGCCAAGATTTTTCAGAATCTAAAAAGAGGCTCGGGGATTTTTTTGTTACTACCTCAGCACAAGCCGTTAGCCATCCCTCCTGTGTTAGACATTGTAGATGATGTGTTTTCGGAGTCTAGACTTACCCCTGACTCATTGCCTTCAGCTCCTGTTAAGCCTGACAGTTATTACAGGGTTCCTGACTTGCATAAATTCTTTTTTAAAAAACCCTGCTGCAGAACCAGAAACTATTTCTCAGGGTCCCAAGGCAGTTGAGGCTTCCGCTGCAAAAAACCCTACCCCTTCTGACGGGGATTCTAGGGCACTGGATAGATGGGGAAAAAAGGTTTACATATCTGCTACCTTGGCTATAAGGGCCTTAAACTGTCAGTTTCATATGCTCAAATATCAGCAATATCTCATGGCATTGCTTAAGCAGAAAATGTTAAACTCTGAATGTGCAGAAAACAAGGAAATGCAGGATATATTGCATGCAGCTGAACAAGATGGAAGGTATACTTTGCAGTGTGGTTTTTATTCTTTAGGGGCCTCCTGCAGGGCCGCAATTACAGGTTCTGTAATTAGAAGGCATGCTTCATTAAAGGAACAAAATCTGCCTGATCATGTTAGTTAAATTATTAGATGCACCTTTAGAGCATGATACTTTGTTTGGTGTTGAGGCAGAAGAGGCGTTAAAAAAAAAATGGAGGACAAGGCTAAATCTATGCAAACGGTCAAAGATTTCTTACAAATACAGCCACCTAGGTTTAGTAGACACTGGCCAACAAAGATTTGGTCCTTTCCCGTGTCAGACGGTCCTCAAAGGGGCAGAACCAGATGCCCTAGAGGCAGAGATCCCAGGTGCAAGGTTCATACAGGTCAAAGCAATGGGGTGCTTCTCCCTCCAAAAGTGGAGAAGACAAATCACAATCACACAGGAAACGGTCCCAATGACTTCCCCCTGCCTGCACCAAGCACTTATTTCCTGGCTGCACCCTTAGGGGGAAAATTAGCACTTTTTCTCAAAATTGGCACATTATAACCCAGGACAAGTGGGTTCTAAATATAGTGTTGCAAGGCTACAAGTTCCATTTCCATACCCTGCCAAAGGTAAACGGCTGGCCAGATCTGCCAAAACTTCAATGGGCAGAGGCACAAAAACAAATCTCATGCCTCATGGACATGAGGGCCATTTAACAAGTGCCAGAGCAAGAGCGGGGACAAGGATTTTACTCAAGACTGTTCTTGGTACCCAGAAAGGACAAGGCCTGGAGGCCAATACTGGACCTATCGATTCTGAACACATTCCTAGATATACAAAAATTCAAAATGTTGACTTTGCAGCAGCTTCTGCCCATGCTGGGCAAGAACACTTGGCTTGTAACTTTAGACCTAAAAGAGGCATACCTGCATGTCTCAATCAGACAAATATGCAGAAGATACCTCAGATTCAAGGTTGGCTCAATGCATTACCAATTCTCTGCACTGCCTTTTGGCTTATCTACTGTGCTCAGGGTCATTACAAAGTGCCTGGCACCAGTAATTGCTTACTGCAGACCAAGAGGAATACAGATATATCCTTACTTGGAAGACTGTCTCATTCAAGCAGAGAACAAGGACATCCTTCTGCAGCATCTGGCGTTTGTGAAAAAAATTCTAACATGCCTAGGGTACACAGTCAATGAAAAGAAATCAAAACTAGTACCCTCTCAAGAGGTAATATTCCTGGGTGCAAGCTTAAATACAACTGCCCAGATGGCTCATCTCACGCCAAACAAAAAGGCAACTGACTATCTATTTCAAAATGTTAGCTACAAAGGCCCAGTTATCTGCAAAAAAAATTCTGCATTCTTTGGGCTTCATGGCATCCTGCATTCTACTCATTCCATATGCAAGACTGCATATGAGGAAACTTCAATGGTACCTAAAAAGTGTTTGGACTCAACATTGCCACAGCCTCAAAACTATAATTACTCTCATTCCCTGCCTGCAACAGGAGTTTTGATGGTGGGCGAAGGCTTGTCACCAAAACAAGGGACAGCCATTCACATTACCCCCAGCCAGGCAGACACTAACAACGGATGCATCAGATTATGCCTGGGGGGCCCACATGGCAGGAAGATGCATGCAGGGAACATGGCCCTCAAACCAAATGCATCTACATATCAATCAAAAAGAGATGCTAGCTTTTCAAAATGCCCTGACAGCCTTCAAGGACCTACTTCATCCAGGACAACTACTGATAAAGACTGACAATAACCACGGTCATGTGGTATATAAACCAGCAGGGGGGCATACATTCTTACCCCCTTTGCAGACTAGCCATGACTTTGTGGGACACAGCATTGACTTACCAAGTACATCTGCAGTCACAATTCCTGCCAGGAAGGAAAAATACTCTGGCAGACGAACTAAGCAGTAACCTCATGGATCCCCACGAGTGATAGCTGAATCCACAAGTCTTCAGCATGATAACAAGGAAATGGGGATGCCTGGGCATAGATCTATTTGCCTCCACTCACAACTACCAAATAAAGAGATTCTGCACAAGGATTTATCACAGACAAGCATGGAAAGTGGACGCCCTATCCTTCAGCTGGAAAAACCTATCAGTATATGCCTTTCTCCCTCTGCCTTTCCTCCTCGAGGTACTCCTAAAGGTCAGACAGGAGAAGCCAAAGATGATACTGATTGCAGCAGACTGGCCCCGCCAGCACTGGTACCCAATATTAAGGAGCTTGTCTCAATGCCCAGCTTGGACCTTACCTCAAGTACCGCATCTACTGTCCCAGCAAGACAATCAGATCCTGCACAGTCAACTCAGGACTTTAAACCTGGAAGCATGGCGGATAATGTAGTCATACAAAACGCACCTCTCAGCAAAGCTGTGATGGATGTCATTTTGGAAGCCAGAAGGCCTAGTACTAGAAAATCTTATGCTGGGAAATGGGAGAGATTCTGTGCTTGGAACCAGGCACAAGGAACAGATACAGCTGTGCCAAATATTCCACCGATTTTACAATACTTAACTGAGATGCTGGACAAAGGCCTGTTTTTCTCATCTATTAAAATTCATGCCTCTGCCATTTCGGCTCGTTACAATACAGAGCCACCAATCTTTTCTCATCCCTTATTAAAACAGTACCTCAGAGGAGCCAAAAATTTAAGGCCTCCAAGGAGGTCACCAGTGCCTGCATGGGACCTCAACTATGTCTTGGAAAAACTCACCCTGCCTTCTTTTGAGCCAGCTGCTACTGCTGATATGAAGTTTTTATCTTGGAAAACAGCTCTGCTCCTAGCATTAACTTCTGCAAGACGAGTTTCAGAGCTACATGCACTCGTGTCTGTGGAACCTTTCATCATTTTATTATCCGGACAGAGTCTCCCTGAGGACAAACCCAACATTTATGCCTAAAGTGGTGTCCAGTGTGGCTCTTAACCAAACCATTCATCTGCCAACTTTTTATCCAAATCCACAGAACAAGGGGGAAAGAATTGTGCATTTTTTGGACGTACACAGACAGCTTAGATTCTACTTGGACAGAACCAAAGTTTTCAGAAAGACAGAGCCATTACTAATGGCATGTGCTGCAGGATCACAAGGAAAGGCCATCTCAAAGCAGACTATTTCAAAGTGGATACGCCACTGCATTCGTTTCAGCTACTAATACCATGGCAAGCCAGTGCCTAAGGGCATTAGGCCACATTCCACCAGAGCTGCAGCCATTTCAGCAGCCTTTCTCAGGGGAGTACCAACAAAAGACATTTTAGAGGCAGCTACTTTGAGTTCAGTGCACACCTTAACAAAGCACGATCATCTGCCACTCTACTCTAAATCCAGGGCAGGCTTTGCCACTGCAGTTCTGCAGGGTCTCATAGCCGCTCCTAATGCGGTTTAGCTCCAGCCTCCCAACCATAGCTTTGGGAATCTACCCAAATGTAATGACTGCAACAGTGAAACACTAAGAACATAGTACAGTTGTGTACACTTACCATAAATGTAGATGCTAGTGTATTCACTGTTGTAGTCCAGGTTACCCAGCCGCCATCCCCCCATTTTCTTCTGATGGAACCTATCTTTCCTTCTCTGATTTATACAACCTATGTGGTGTATTTGCTTGTGGATGAAGGTAAAGTTTATATTGCTGCATGTAATTTGATATATACATATAAATTTTGGCTACCCTTTTAGGGGGCAACTGACATCTGGGGCAAGAAAAACTAAATAAAATGGCTTTGGCTGCTTCTTTTATACCCCTGACATCAGGGAAGGGGCGACGACAGCCGATGCAGGACCCAAGACTCTGGAATTCAGGCCGACTGAGGGCAACCTGCCAGCAGGATTTCCCAAATGTAATGACTGCAACAGTGAATACACTCTTAACATCTACATTTATTAAGTGTACACAACGGTACTTTGTGTACACTTACGATAAATGTAGATGTTCAAGTGTATTCAATGTTGCAGTCCTGGTCCCCCACCCTCCATCCCCCTTGTCTCTCTCTCTCTCTCGCCTCCTCACTACTTACAGGAAATTTTTGGTATTTACTTTCTACTGGTGGTGTTATTCCACCATAACATAGCTCCCTGTTTGGGGGCTCCTGACAGTTGGGGCAAGAAAAGCTGATGATGTGGTGTCGGCTGCCTGATTTTATACCACTGACGACCTGATATCAGTCCTGGAGTGACAGCAACTGATGCAGAAATACTAAGCCTCTGGTATTCGGGCCGACTGAGGGCTGCCCTGGCAGGATAACCCAAATGTGATTACTGCAACAGTGAATACACTCAAACATCTACATTTATGGTAAGTGTTAAACTGTACTTATCTTATGCAACTGTGCATTATTCAGCCAGGTACAGTTTTGGTTTACACACAGTATAATAGCAGTCTGGCTTCTGAACAAATGTGAAACATGCATTGCTGTCATTTTTTCATCTTTGCAATAATTTCTTAATTTCTTCAAAATTTGGAACTGGGCTTTGCAAACAGGCTAACTTCAACCAGGTCACTTTCTGGGTCATCTCCGTGTCTCAGTAGATAACTTGAGTAGAAATTATCAGTGTCATGCAGAGAGACCTGGGGACGTGTCTTTTAGACTCTGACTGAGGCCAGCTGCAGCTGTATTACTTAATATTCACAGCCGCCACAATGTGCAGGACTTCACATTAGAGTACACGAAAACAGATGCCTTCTCATTAACATGCAGGCCAGTTCTACGTTTGCTTCTTCCTTTCCACTGAATACTGAACAGGACAGTGCCTGCCTCATTTTTACAGCTGCAGATTGGAAATCAGGCCTTGAATGTTACCATTTCCTGCTTCTGAACCTTTCTTGGCATGGAGCAGTATGCTACATCCAAACTATTCTTCCTTCCTTCAGCTTAAGCATCATTGATGATTTGCTGTTGACTCCAGGCAAGAATATGCGATTTTAAGACTGTTACAAGGCCATTTACTGAAAAATTTATTTTATTTATTTTACATTTGTTGACCGGGCTAGTCCAGCTGGATCAATGTCCATTTTCAGTGAAGGCCCGGGGAGAAAAGCTCCACAGATTAAAGCAAGGTTATAGAAAATAAACATTTACAATAAACACTTATGACACAGACAATGAGCAAAAATGCAAAGATATTAGTCTAGGTCAGGTAATAAAAACAAATAGTACCATCTACGTAATAAGAAAGGCATTAACTACTTTCAGTACAAATATGGAAGGATGGGATTATTACGTAGTTA
Source organism: Protopterus annectens (assembly GCF_019279795.1). Taxonomy (NCBI): domain Eukaryota; kingdom Metazoa; phylum Chordata; order Ceratodontiformes; family Protopteridae; genus Protopterus; species Protopterus annectens. The sequence goes on along the minus strand of NC_056743.1, from coordinate 1,235,682,993 downwards.
AAAATGTATATACATACTTGTAAAAAACATTGTTTGTACCTTTATTATTTTTTTTTTTCATATATGAGAACAATAGTAGTAGTAGAGTCATTAAGTCATTTGTGATCAGAGAGAAAGATTGCAGTGTTGAATAAGGAAATATGATAGTAGAAAGAAGAAAGTAGGTTAGTCAGGATTGGTACAGGAGCAGAGCCAGAAGTTTTTCAGATGTAAAAGAAGTTGTTTTTTAAAAAGATGAAGAGTGGCTAGAGATAAGATGTGTGAGGAGAGGTTATTCCATATTTTGCCTACTGAGTTGGAGAAAAGGCAGTTACCTGCAGAATTTGTAATTCTAGTAGTGTTGACTTGTAGCTTTTCGGCGGAGCTCAGCTGTTTCAAGTTATTATAGGGAGTCAAGAGGTTGCTAAGAGCAGGTGTTTTTGATGGTTGATATAGAATGTTATGTGCTATTAAGAGTTGTTGATAGATAAGCTTGTTAGGAAGTTCCAACCAGTGTAATTGTTTTAAGTTTAGACAGTAGTGAGTTCTATACTGGGATGCTGTGGCAAATCGAGCTATATTGTGGTAGGATGTAGTCAGTTTCCTTAGGTTGCTTTTAGAGAGATTAGTGTAAATAGAGGAAGCATACAGTAGGGTAGAGATAAGATGTGATTGTGCTAAGGTGGTCCGTGCTTCGGGTGTAAGGAAGGGTTTGATTCTGTACAGTGAACCAATCTTTTTATTAACTGCTTTTATAGTGTTATTGATGTGATAATCATAGTTAAGATTATTATCAATAGTAACACCAAGCAGTTTTGTAGTAGAGTCGGGGGAAATGTGGGAATTATCACTTGCAGTAATAGTGAAGTTTAGTTGAGAAGATTTGTGGGTAGGTGAGAATAGTAATAGTTTAGTTTTCTTGGGGTTGAGGAGAAGACATCTTTTTGAGAACCACTGTTCAACGGTTGAAAAGGTAGATTGTGTAAGAGACTGGAGTTCAGATTGAGAGGAAGCTGTACAAATTATGGTAGAATCATCTGCATATTGTATACAGGTAGTGTTTTGGATAGATGATTGGAGATCATTAATAAAGATAGAGAATAAAAGTGGGCCTAGTATAGATCCTTGAGGTACTCCTAAAGAGATAGGTAGTAGAGCAGATAGAGAATTTTTCCAGAGTACTGCTTGTTGTCGGTTTTCAAGATAGGATGAGAACCAGGTTAAGGAAGAGAAATCCAAGGCAAGGGATTTAAGTATGTGTAGAAGAAGTGTATGGTTTACCATATCGAAGGCTTTTGACAGGTCTAGGAAAAGAGCAGAGGTTAGTTTGTTGTTGTTACGGTTACAGTTGATGGTGTTGGTAAAAGAAAGTAGTGCAGTGGTAGTACTATGTGAAGGTCTAAATCCATGTTGAGTGTTAGCTAGTAGGTTGTTATGGAGGAGATGGTTAAGTAGTTGTTTGTGTATACATTTTTCCATGATTTTAGCTAGTGGAGATAATAGTGCTATAGGGCGAAAGTTAGAAAGGTCAGTGGATTTACCTCCTTTGTGTAAGGGTATGATGTATGATATCTTCCAGATTGCTGGAAAAGTACTTTCTTTTATGGATCGGTTTATTAGGATAGAAACAGGGTAGGCAATAGCTTTAGCTGCTACTTGCAGGAATTCAGCAGGAAGCTTATCTGCTGAGGGGGTAGTGGGTTTAAGTTTTTGTAAAAGAGATTGTATATAGGAGGTGGGTATGGGTTGAAGGGGAGGAAGAGAGTCATTGAAGTTACTTAAGAGCAGTTGAGAAGTATCAGGAGATAAGTGGTTAGCTAGACTTTGTATGGAAGTAGTAAAGAAAGTATTGAAGTTATTGGCTATTAAAGAGGGATCATCAGGGTCTAAGTTCTGTGGGTTGGGTGTAACTACGTTGCCTGGGGTAAGTAGATTATTGATAGTAGACCAGAACTTTTTTGGTTCTTTTTTGGTGGATTGCTGAAGTTCAAAGTAATAATTCTTTTTATCTGAAAGGATGGCTTTTTTGGTACTGTTTCTGAGCTCTCTAAAGGTTTGATGATCTGTTGGGTTTCTAGAGGAACGCCATTTTTTCCAAGATTTATTTGAGTATAATTTTTTGCTTAGTATTAGAGGTTAGCCAGGGTGCTGTTTTAGTCTTTGTTCTAATGGTGCGACTTGGGGCATGTTGATTTAGGATTGCAAGGAATGCTGAATTGAAATGTTCAACAGCCTTGTTAAGTGTGAGGTGTTTTAGAGGGGTCCAGTTGTATTGTGAAAGTTCTATTTGAAACTGTTCGGGATTAAATTGTTTTTTGGAGTATAGTGTTCTGTGAGTGGTAGGTAAGTTCAGGTTAGTTTTAGCTCTAATGACGTAGGTGAGGGAGTGATCGCTAAGGTCATCTGGAAGGATGCCAGTTTGGTAGGTTTGCAGGGGGGAGTTAGTAAGGATCCAGTCTAAGGTGGTTTCTTTTTTGCTTTTATTATTTATTCTAGTGGGACTATCAATGAGTTGTTTGAAACCATAAAGGTTTATATGGGAAGTAGGGTTAGCATTGTTACATGATTTCCAATCAATGTTGAAGTCCCCAAGGAATAGTGTTTCTTGAGGGAGTTTATTAGAGAGTTGTTCAAGAATTTGTTCTAAGGTGGGGATGTTATTTCCAGGGGGGAGATATGCACAGATGACGTTTATTGCTTTAGTAGTGTTGATTTGTATTTTGGAGCAGATTATTTCGGCATTATTGTTTTGGGTAAGGTCAAGAAGAGTAAGCTTTAGGTTTGTTTTATATAGAATAGCTACTCCCCCACCCTTCCTGGAGGTGCGATCAAGTCTAACAATGTTATATCCAGGTGGGGTAATTTCAATGTCTTTAATTGAAGGCTTTAGCCAAGTTTCTGATAAGCATAAAATGTTACTTAAGCAAGTAGTGTAGATTAATGCGATAGACATGCATGCAACTTCCATGCTTGTCACATCACTTTACCACAGTCTAGTTTTGTGCATCAGTCAGGTCTTATTTTTTTATCATGGTATTATCTGCATGCTTACTTTATCATTTTTTTGTATATTTTTGTCACATTTTTCTTTAAAGGGTGCTGTGCATTTTAGAACTGCACAGTGCAGCTGTCTACCAGCTTGAGGTTTGAATTCTGAGTAGTAGACCTAAATTTTGTCTGAAAACCTAATTTTTAGTGGCAGTGATGAAATGCATATATGTTTTCTTGCAAAGGTTTTTGATTTTCCGCAGAGATGGTTTCTTTGAAAAGAAATCCATCACTAATGCCTGAGATGGTCTGAAAGAGTCTGTCCTTTCTTCATCCTTTTTCATTCCCAAAGCAGCAGAGTAAGTGGGAAAGGATCATGCACACTCAGTGACAGTATTACTTGGAGAAGACTGAATCTTTCAGAATGTCAAACCCTTGTTTGTTGTATACAGAAGAGCAGCATGAAGTACCAGGAAATTATCACATTCTTTTCGTAATGGTAGAGCACTGTTTTGTTTTCTGTTAGAGTACTGCCATGGTGGTGCAGCGGTAGCATTGTTGCCTCACAGCAAGAGGTTCTCCCGTTTGATTCTCGACTAGAGTGTGGGGAGTGCCTTCTGTGTGGAGTCTGCATGTCCTCTCCGCGGTTGGGTGGGCGTTTGAAAGGCATGTGTGAATGGGCGTGCCTTCGTTGTAGGTTGAATGTCGAGCTGGCACCACGGTGTTTATGAAAATCTACTGCCAATCATTAGCGGACCAGAGTTCCGCTGTGGTGACCCCTAACTGGGAAAAGCCGTAAGACAACAAGTTGTGAACCTCTTAGGGGAGTTGTGTGAGCATTTTCTGTTAGGTCAGTGGCTGCAACTAGTGTGTTTTTTTTTTTTTTACACCTTTATTAAATTATCACTTGTGTCATAGATTACTTTTATATAAATGTTGTTGTCGCTTGGCTTTTCCCGGTTAGGGGTCACCACAGAGGAACTCCGGTCCGCTAATGATTGGCAGTAGATTTTCATGAACGCCGAGGTGCCAGCTCGACTTTCAACCTTTAATGAAGGCACGCCCATTTACGCATGTCTTTTGAATGCCCACCCAACCACAGGGAGGACATGCAGATTTGCCAAACTGTATTAACTTCACGTTTACAAACCCACTTCACATATATTGCTATATTTCATATAACGTAAGCAGCATTACATAACTAGTCCATCCCTTGCCCTTTTTTCAACTCGTGCTTTTGCTGAGACATTTATCTAAGATTTGTGAGACTGTCACCTGCAAGTTGTTTAATCATTTATTAAACTTCCACCAGCTGTTTTATTTTAGGGTCTTGCTGTAAATATACTAATCATTTAGTACTTATTACCTGATAACCAGCATAGAGTGAGCTTTTGACAAAACCTGTTTTACCTCTGCGGGTTTGATTAGCTGCTTGACCACCTGGTGGTGCTGGCTTGGGAGGTAGAGGAGTGAAGGGGTCTGGATGTGGTCACTCCTCCCTCTTTGAGGATGGGAAGTGTACATGTCCAGGGCACAAAGAAAATACACTGACTTCCTCAGTGGAGACTGGAGAAGCATGTTCAATATGTTTATTCCAGGAGATGGGTTCATCTGCAAGTTTGTTACTTACAGATGTGAGTGATTGTCTCTCACTGCACCCATTACATGCCTGCTAAGAAGAATGCTTACAGAGCATGTGTGCAGTTTAATCATGTTGATATGTCACAAAACTTTAATTGAATACCAAGGCCACACAAATAACTTTATTAAGGAAGCTTTTGGAAAACCTCTAGGTTTTTAAGAGGCAACAACCTCCCCACCCCAGTACTTTCGAGGTCCAAAGTTGCACAGTAGTATGTTAAAGGGCAGTTTTCATTGGCACTAATTGTGGCTGTTAGTGAATTTACTTTGTGGCATTGGCATGCTGAAACAACTAACATGCTGCCAAAAAAAAAAACTGGTTCCCACATGGAGGACAGCAGCACTTGTGGTTTGCTCATCCCTCACCCCTTGGAAAATGACTGGGATGTATGGCTCTTGCACCACAGAGGGTGAGTTAGTGAATTTGTGTGAGTGACAATGGGAGACCCAGTAGTCAGAGGTAGACCAGATCAAAAGAAAAATCTGTTGTAATACTTCCTCTTGAAAATAAAATAGAGAAGTTGCACAAGACATCTACTTTAACAGCAGAGCTTACAGAAACATGTTTTACTGCAGTTTTCTCATTTCACTATGCCAGCTCCGTGGCCTAGGATGAAGCCCTGACTACAGTCCACTTGACCTGGATTTGATTAGAAGCATAGGTGTGTTAACCAGATAGGATAAGCATGCCTGCTCTGGGGAGGGGAGAGTCCTTGCCAGTGTGGGTGGTCATTTGAACCCTGGTGGATACCAGTCTTTGGAAAGATCTTCAGGTTTGTAGTATTGGATGGCCAAGGAGGAGTGTACGTCCTAATGTGGGCATGTCCTCAGAAGCCACTTGTTGCTTGCCAAGCTTAATGATTCAGCTGTTCTGCCCTGCAGATTGGATGGAGTCAAAGAAAGGCTTGGTGCATGCAGAAAGTGATATAGCAGATACCTACACCCCACAACTTCCTGGATGCTGCTTTTCATGTCCCCTTTCTACTCTGCTGAGTGGTCCTGTCTTGGGGTTAGTACAGGACCAATGCTGCTGGTGCTGTCAGTTTCCCTCATCACCAGCAGCCCCAAAACTGGCGGAAAGTACTGGGGTTTGGAATTGGAATACTAGTAGGATACCTGGCAGTTAATGATAGTTGCAGCACCAGCTCCTCTTAAAATCATGCCACTGTCTTCTTTTTTAGCTTTTTTTCAGCAAATATTTTCTGCATTAGATAGGTCTTGTTACTTTTACAAAGTTCATAAACCATACACCATGTCAGTTTATTTGGTAGGGCTTCTCTGCAAAGCTCTTTTAATAGGAGAAGCAAAAGATGTCCTTCAAGAATGCAACTGCAGTCCTTACATATGGGTTGTCCTGCCTCAGGCAGCCCTTGGTCGGCCGGATTCCAAAGTCTGGGTCCGACGTCGGCTGATGTAGCCTCCTCCCTGACGTCAGAGCGGCTGGGGTATAAAAGCATCAGCCGACGCCAACTTCCTCAGTCTTTCTTGTGCGGTGCCCGAAGCAGAAGCAGTTCGCAAGTGCCGTTCGGTCAGCTCCTGTGTTTTACGTATCCAAAGTCATCAAAAAGCTAAGTACCCCGTTGGGGATCTCTTTCTTGCCTCAGCCGATGTCAGAAAAAACTGAAAAAGTTAACTGTTTGTCTTGTGGTAAACAAATACCTCATAAGGACTTCCATTCTTACTGCCTCCCCTGCCTTGGCCCAGACCACGACGTCTCGCCCTGTGCTGCCTGTGCTTGCTTCAATAAGCGCACACTCAGGCGCCGGGCAGAGTTTGCTGAAGACTTTTTTGGCGATAAATACTCTTATACCATGCCGTCGGAACAACCGACGCCTCATATTTCCAAAAAACGAAAGGACCGGGACCGACTTCCTCGGTCCGCGACTTCCACCGACACCACGCCAAAACCTTCCGCGAGTGCATCGGTCTCTTCTGAGGCGGTTGTTCCACTGCTCCGGACCGACGACACCGCTTTACCGATCATTCTGGTCCCGGAGCCTGCGCCGGTTGTTGATTTTCCTCCAGACACTGAAGCCCAAGATTTGCCTGAGACCATACCGGTGGACAAGGTTACTCCAGCACGTGGGGCAGCTAGGCCCCCTATGTCTATCAAGGCCTACACACGTGCTAAGGCTGCTGGCCAGGCTAAGTCTCACCCTCCTAAAACTTTGCCTCAGCCCACTACTGATAAACAAATCATGTCTTTAGTAGCAGATTTAATTTCTTTAATCAGAGGCTCCCAGGCCCATCCTGAAAGAGGATCTCAGCCACCTTCTGACAAAAGGCCCAGGGTTGAGCATACTGACACCCTCTCTACAGAAGAAGCCTCTGGTGATTCTGATCATTTGGATACCCAGGAAGAGTCCTTCCAGGCCTACGAGGATTCAGATGTGGAGGATTCTATTCCCTCTGCTTCTCCACCTGAGGATATCTCTTTTGGGGAAATTCTCCACTCCATGAGGGAGCACTTTCAGTGGCAAGGCCAGGAATTCTCTGACTCCAGGAAACTGCTTCGTACCTTCCTCAAGCTTCCCCAGCACAGGCCTTTAGCTATCCCTCCAGTGTTAGATGTACTGGATGATGTGTACTCAGATCCGAGTGCTTCTTCGGATTCTCTCCCCCCTGCTCCTGTCAAGCCGGACAGCTACTACAGGGTCCCTGAAACTCACAAACATTTCTTTAAGGCCCATGCTGTTGATCTAGAAACAATTTCCCAGGGGCCCAAAGGGGTGACAACATCCACGGCCAAGAATCCTTTGCCCTCAGACAGGGAAGCTAGGTCCCTGGAGAGGTGGGGCAAAAAAGTTTATACCTCAGCCACACTGGCCATGAGAGCCCTCAATTGCCTTTTTCATACGTTTCACTATCAGGATTTCTTGATGTATGATTTGCAGAAAAAGTTAGCCTCTCCTGAGCCTTTAGACAGAAAGGCCTTGCAGGATGTGGTTCACAACACACAGCAGGTTAGCAATCATTTTCTTCAGTGTGGTTATGATGCATTGGAGGCTTCATGTAGGGCAGCTATGACAGGGGCTGTCATACGTAGACATGCATGGTTAAAAGAACAGCCATTACCAGATCATGTTAAAGCAAAGCTTCTAGATGCACCTCTGGAAAAGCACAAGCTATTTGGTACTAATGCTCAGGATGTGTTGAAATCAATTGAGGAAAATGCTAAATCAGTGCAAACAGTCAAGGATTTCCTCCAGGTTCAGCCTCCTAGGTTCAGCAGGAATTGGCCTTCTAAGAACTGGTCCTTTCCGGACACTGACAAGTTTCAAAGGGGAAAAAACAGGCGTGCCCGAGGAAGAGGGCAATACAGAGGCTCCTACAGGGGACGCCAATGGCAACCGACTAATCAGAGAGATGGCGCAGGGACTTCCACTGCCCCACAGGGACAATCACAATGACTTGGCCTTTGACACCGCCGACCAAGGCTCAAAGAGAAGCACCTTTAGGCGGAAAATTATCCTTATTTTCAAAAAATTGGCACATTTTAACAAAGGACAAATGGATTCTGGACATAATAGACCAAGGCTACAGGTTCCACTTCCATACATTACCAACGAGACAAGGCATGCCAAACCTGCCACAAAATCAAAGGACAGAGGCACTCGAACAAATTTCAAAGCTGAGACAAATCAAAGCAATAGAAAAGGTTCCTCCTCAGGAACAAGGCCAGGGATTTTACTCGAGACTGATGTCCTTCAAGGATGCATCTGCAGTCATCACATATGGGTTGTCCTGCCTCAGGCAGCCCTTCGGTCGGCCAGATTCCAAAGTCTGGGTCCGGCGTTGGCCGAGGTCACCCCTTCCCCGACGTCAGAGCGCCTGGGGTACAAAAGCGTCAGCCGACGCCATCTTCCCCAGTCTTTCTTGCCGCGTGGTGCCCGAAGCAGAAGCAGTTCTCGAGTGCCGGTCGGCCAGCTCCTGTAAATTCGCTATCCGAAGACTTCAAAAGCTAAGTACCCCGTTGGGGACTCTTTCTTGCCTCAGCCGATGTCAGATAAAGTTAATAACTGTTTAACTTGTGGGAAACAAATACCTCATAAGGATTTCCACTCTTACTGTCTTCCCTGCTTAGGCCCAGAACACGACGTCTCGGCCTGTCCAGCCTGAGCTTCCTTCAACCGACGCACTCTTAGACGTCGGTCGGAGTTCGCAGAAGAGTTTTTTGGGGCTAGTTTCTCATACAAAATGCCGTCGGAAACCCCGACATCACACAATTAAGAATCGGAAGGACAAGGACCGACCCACGCGGCCCGCGGTTTCGGCTGAAACCGCGGCTAGGCCTACCACGAGTGTCTCTGTCTCGGCTGATACCGAGTCCTTGGAACTTCCGAACCCTGAAACAATACAACAGACAGCCTCGGCCCCAGAGGTTCCTACCGAGTCTGTTACAGAATTGCCTTCAGAAACTGGTGTATTGGAATCTTCCGACACCATACCTTTAGACAAAGTTACACCAGCACGTGGGGCAGCCAGGCCTCCTGCATCCATGTCCATTAAGGCCTTCACCAGGGCAAAAGCTGCAAAGCACACTAAAGCCATGCCTCCCAGGGTTATTCCTCAGGGACCTTCTTCTAGTTCTCAGATTCTTACCTTAGCAGAGGACCTTATCTCTTTAATCAGGGGCTCAGCCCCATCCGGACAGGGGCTCCAAACCTCCTCTAGACAAAAGGCCCAGGGTGGATCCCCCTGATCCCCTTTCCTCAGAGGAGGCCTCTGATGGCTCGGATCACTCGGACTTCCAGGAGGAGGCTTATTCGGCCTACGAGGATTCGGATGCAGAGGAATCTATCCCCTCAGCCTCCCCTCCTGAAGAGCTTTCCTTTGGGGAGACCCTTCACACCATGAGAGAGCATTTTAGATGGCAGGGCCAGGAATATTCTAATTCCAGGAAAAGACTAAGAACTTTTATTCATTTAGCTCAGCATAGACCTTTGGCTATTCCTCCTGTTTCAAATGTCATTGATGATGTGTATACTGACTCCAGTATGACTCCTGACACTCTGCCTCCGGCCCCTGTTAAGCCCGATAGGTATTACAGGGTCCCGGATACAAATAATTTTCTTTACAAGGCCCACTCTGCTGATCCTGAAACTATTTCACAGGGCCCTAAAGGGGTTGCAGCTGTTACTAAGAACCCACTCCCCTCTGCAAAGGAGTCCAGGGCATTAGAGAGATGGGGTAAAAAAGTGTATACTTCTGCCACTCTTGCTATGAGGGCATTAAATTGTCAATTTCATATGATACAGTACCAAGAATATTTGTTAGAAGAAATGCATAAGAAACTGTCTTCTACTGAACCCCTTGACCGTAAATCCCTTCAGGATCTGGTACATAACTCCCAACAGGTTAGCAACCATTTCTTGCAGTGTGGTTATGATGCATTGGAAGCTTCATGTAGGTCAGCAATGACAGGTGTTGTCATACGTAGACATGCTTGGCTGAAGGAACAATCTCTGCCAGACCATGTTAAAGCTAAGCTTTTGGATGCTCCACTGGAAAAGCAAAAGTTGTTTGGTTCCACTGCTCAAGAAGTCCTAAAGAAATTTGAGGAAAAGGCAAAATCTGTACAAACAGTTAAGGATTTTCTTCAAGTCCAACCGCCAAGATTCAGCAGAAATTGGCCTTCCAAGAATTGGTCCTTTCCGGGCACAGAAAGATTTCAAAGGGGGCAGAAACAGGCGTGCCAGAGGTAGAGGGCAAGCTAGGGGCTCCTACAGAGGCCGTCAATGGCAATCTCCAATCCAGACGGGCAGTTCAGGACCTGCAACTGCTGCACAAGGACAAACTCAATGACTTTGCTTTGACTCCGCCAACCAGGGCTCAATTAGAAGTACCTTTGGGCGGAAAGCTTTCTTTATTCTCAAAAAATTGGCACAGCATTACAAGAGACAAATGGACACTCCAAATAATAGACAACGGATACAGGTTCCATTTCCACACATTGCCAAAAAGAAAAGGCATGCCAGGTCTGCCACCAAATCTAAGGGCAGAGGCTTTGAAACAAATCTCAAACTTACTACAAATGAAAGCCATAGAAAAAGTTCCTATTTCAGAACAAGGCCAAGGATTTTACTCCAGGCTATTCCTTGTTCCAAGAAAAGAGCATCAATGGAGACCAATTCTCGACTTGTCCGCACTAAATACTTATCTCATTGTGCCAAAATTCAAAATGCTGACTCTACAGCAGCTCCTTCCCATGCTGGGCAAGGGGTCTTGGCTGGTGACTCTAGACCTCAAGGAAGGCATACCTGCATGCCCCTATCAGACAAAGTTGCAGAAGACACCTCAGATTTCTTGCAGGGTCAGAGCATTATCAATTCTCAGCATTACCCTTTGGCTTATCTACTGTGCCCAGAGTATTCACGAAATGCCTGGCATCAGTAATAGCACACTGCAGACTTCAGGGGATTCAAATATACCCATATCTGGACGACTGCCTTATACAAGCGGACAGCCAACAAACTTTGATAAAGGACTTAAATTATGCCATCAATCTTCTACAGGCCTTGGGATATACAGTCAACATGCACAAATCAAGACTTGTTCCATCCCAACGAATAACCTTTCTGGGTGCGGATCTAGATACAACCACCCAAATGGCTTATCTCACAGAAGAAAAACAGACAGCTACCGGATTACTTCAAGAATCTGACAAGACAAACTCAGCTGACTGCAAGGAAAATCCTGCAGGCCCTGGATTACATGGCATCCTGTATTCTTTTGATTCCACAGGCAAGGCTACATATGAGAAAGCTACAGTGGTACCTAAGGAGTGTATGGACTCAGCACAGTCACAGTTTAGAAACTTTAATCCCACTAATGCCATGCCTTCACAAAGAATTTCTGTGGTGGGCTCAGGCCAGCCAGTCCAACAGGGGGTTGCCCTTCACAAATCCAAAAACCTCCCAAACTATTACAACGGACGCTTCAGACCTAGGTTGGGGAGCACACATGGAGGGCAGAGGTATCCAAGGACAGTGGTCACAAAAGGAGCTACGCATGCACATAAATCAAAAAGAAATGCTAGCAGTGATGCATGCAATCGAGGCCTTCAAACTCTTTCTGCATCAAGGCCACAGTTATGTGGTACATAAGCAAGGAGGTACCCATTCCTACCCTCTTTGCAGACTGGCAATGAATCTATGGGATCTTTACTTGAAACTCAATATACAGCTACAAGCTCAGTTTGTGCCTGGGAAAGACAATACACTGGCGGACAGCTTAAGCAGAAATATCATGGATGCTGCACCCAGACATCTTCCAACAGATAACACAATCTTGGGGGAGCCCAGACATAGATCTATTTGCATCCCCCCACAATCATCAACTGAAGAAATTCTGCTCAAGGACATACCACCCACAAGCATGGAAAGTGGACGCCCTCTCTTTCAGCTGGAGAAATCTAACAGTGTATGCATTTCCACCTATCCCATTAATGACCAAGGTGTTACTGAAGATCAGGACAGAGCAGCCAAAAGTGATTCTGATAGCTCCGGACTGGCCAAGACAGCACTGGTACCCACTGCTAAGGAGCATGTCACGTACGAAACCATGGCCTCTACCTCTATGGCCACTTCTACTGACACAGCACAGATACAAAACTCTACATTCCAACCTGAAAACATTGCAACTAACAGCGTGGAGAATACCTTAACTCCTCCTCAGGATAAACTATCCCAGAGAGTGAAGGATATTATTATGGAAGCTCGCCGCCCTTCCACAAGAAAGGCATATTCAGCAAAATAGAAAAGATTTCTCATCCGGAACACCACAAAGGGCCTAGATACGACAGTGATGAACATGGCACATATCCTGGAATATTTGGCAGAAATGTTCCACAATGGTCTGTCTTACTCTTCTATTAAAATTCATGCTTCAGCAATTTCAGCAGAGTACAATACTGATCCACCTGTCTTTTCTCATCCTCTCCTAAAACAGTTTCTAAGAGGAATCAAAAACATCAAACCTCCTCGGAAACCACCTCTACCTGCTTGGGACCTTAACTTCGTGTTGGAAAAACTAACACTGCCTCCATTTGAACCAGCAGCATCTGCAGAGCTACAGTACCTTTCATGGAAGACTGCCTTCCTCCTGGCAATAACCTCAGCAAGAAGGGTCTCGGGAGTTGCAGGCCCTGATGGCAGTGCAGCCATTCATTATTTTCCACCAGGACAGAGTTTCATTGAGGACTAACCCTACATTTATGCCAAAGGTGGTATCCAGGGTTTCATTGAATCAAGCCATTCACTTGCATACCTTCTTCCCAAATCCACAAAATAAAGGGGAGAAATTGCTGCACACCCTGGACATTCACAGACAGTTGCGCTACTACTTGGACAGAACTAAAGGTTTCAGAAAAGCTGACCAGCTGTTGGTAGCATATGCGGCTGGTACTCAAGGAAAAGCAATTTCCAAACAGACTATTTCAAAATGGATAGGAAATTGCATTCGCTTTTGTTACTCCTTTCATGGAAAGTCTGTACCAGCTAACATTAGACCTCATTCTACGAGAGCCACAGCCACCTCCACAGCCTTCTTAAGAGGGGTGGCTACCAAGGACATTTTAGAAGCTGCCACATGGAGCTCCGTGCATACATTTGCCAAGCATTACAATTTACCTTTATATTCCAGATCCAGAGCAGGCTTTGCTACGGCTGTCCTGCAGGGTATCTTAGCTACACCATCCTTTTCTTAGTTCCTCCACCCCCAGATTGGCTATGGTATTCTACCCATATGTGATGACTGCAGATGCATCCTTGAAGGACATAGTACAGTTTTGTACCTACCATAAATGTAGATGTCCGATAGGTATGCATCTGCAGTCAGGTTTACCCTCCCTCCTTCCCCTCTGTGGTATTCCTAGGGTGCTTACCCCTCTATTAGCTAGCTGGGGGGATCTATTATGGTGTATTTGTTTGTATATATCTATATATTTTTGCAAATGTTTGGATTTCTATTGCATTTCTCCAAATTTAGCCTTCCTAGAGGGCACCTGGCATCTGGGGCAAGAAAAACTGAGGAAGATGGCGTCGGCTGACGCTTTTGTACCCCAGGCGCTCTGACGTCGGGGAAGGGGCGACCTCGGCCGACGCTGGACCCAGACTTTGGAATCTGGCCGACCGAAGGGTTGCCTGAGGCAGGACAACCCATATGTGATGACTGCAGATGCATACCTATTGGACATCTACATTTATGGTAGGTACAAAACTGTACTTTCCTTGTTCCAAGAAAAGAAAAGCAATGGAGACCTATACTGGACTTGTCCACTCTAAACACTTTTCTCATTGTATCAAAATTCAAAATGCTGACGCTACAGCAACTCCTTCCCATGCTGGGCAAGGGGTCTTGGCTGGTTACTCTGGACCGCAAGGAGGCATACCTGCATGTCCCAGTCAGACACAGTTGCAGAAGATACCTCAGATTTCTTGCAGGGTCAGAGCATTGTCAATTCTCAGCATTGCCTTTTGGCTTATCTACTGCGCCCAGAGTATTCACTAAATGCCTGGCATCAGTAATTGCACACTGCAGACTCCAGGGGATACAAATATACCCTTACCTGGACGACTGCCTTATACAAGCGGACAGCAAGCAAGCCTTGACAAAAAACTTGAATTATGTCATTCACTTACTACAGGCTTTGGGATACACAGTCAACTTACAAAAATCAAGACTACTGCCATCCCAGCAAATAACTTTTCTAGGAGCCAAACTAGACACAGAATCACAAATGGCTTACCTCACAGAAGAGAAGCAAGAACAATTACCACATTACTTCAAAAGCCTAGCAAAGCTCACCCAGATGACTGCAAGGAAAATCCTGCAGGCCCTGGGTTTCATGGCATCTTGCATACTACTGATTCCACTGGCAAGACTACACATGAGAAAACTACAATGGTACCTAAAAAGTTTATGGTCTCAGCACAGCCACAACTTAGAAGCAATTATCCCACTCATCCCATGTCTACAAAGGGAATTTTTGTGGTGGGCCCAAGCAAGCCAGTTAAACAAAGGTATGCCTTTCAACAAACCTCAAAAAAGCCAAACTATTACAACAGACGCCTCAGACCATGGATGGGGGTCACACATGGAGGGCAGATGTATTCAAGGGCAATGGACTCCCCAGGAAGTACATCTGCACATCAATCAAAAAGAGATGTTAGCAGTAATGCATGCAATCGAGGCCTTCGGAAAATATCTTCAGCAAGGTCATCTACTAATAAAGACAGACAACACCACTGTTATGTGGTACATAAACAAGCAGAGAGGTACTCATTCTTACCTCCTTTGCAGACTAACGATGACTCTTTGGGGAAAAAAACCTGAAACTGAACATACAGCTACAATCCCAGTTTGTTCCGGGCAGGGACAATGTTCTAGCGGACAGTTTAAGCAGAAACATCCTGGATCCACACGAATGGATGTTGCATCCAGACATTTTTGCACAAATAACTTCTACATGGGGGAGGCCGGACGTAGACCTCTTTGCGTCCCACCTCAATCATCATCTGAAAAGGTTCTGCTCGAGGTCACACCATCCACATGCCTGGAAAACAGATTCTCTCTCATTCAGCTGGAACTCTCTAACAATCTATGCATTCCCACCTCTACCATTGATGACCAAGGTGTTACTGAAGATCAAAGCAGAGCAAACGAAAGGCATCTTAATAGCTCCAGATTGGCCAAGGCAAGACTGGTATCCGTTACTAAGGAGCATAACTTGCACCAAACCGTGGACCCTGCCTCTATGGTCTCCACTCTTGACTCAGCACAATTACAAGACTGCTCATCCCAACCTGCAAACTCTGCAGCTGACAGCTTGGAGGGTCCCATGATTTCTCCCCATATCTCTCTCTCCAAGGAAGTTCAGCAGATATTATTAGAAGCGCGCAGACCTTCCACCAGAAAAGCTTATTCAGCCAAATGGAAGAGATTCAGCATCTGGAATACCAACAAGGGACAGGATGCATCAGTAATGAACATCCCACAGATATTGGAATACTTGGCAGACATGCTGCATAATGGACTTTCCTATTCTTCCATAAAAATACACGCTTCAGCAATTTCAGCAAGATATAACACTGATCCACCTGTGTTCTCACATCCTTTGCTAAGACAATTTCTAAGAGGGGTAAAGAATATCAAGCCTCCCAGAAAACCACCAGTGCCTGCATGGGACCTCAATTTCGTGTTGGAAAAATTAACTCTTCCTCCCTTTGAACCAGCAGCATCTGCAGAATTGCAATTTCTTTCCTGGAAAACAGTTTTCCTGTTGGCAATAACCTGAGCAAGAAGAGTTTCGGAGATACAGGCCCTCGTGGCAGTACCTCCATTCCTCATGTTTCATCAGGACAGGGTTTCTTTAAGAACCAATCCTTCTTTTATGCCAAAAGTGATATCCAGGGTGTCTCTAAATCAAGCAATTCACCTGCCTACTTTCTTCCCCAATCCTCAAAATAAAGGGGAAAAGCTGCTGCACACTTTGGACATTCACAGACAACTACGCTACTACTTGGACAGAACAAAGGTCAACAGAAAGTCTGACCAACTATTTGTAGATTATGCTCCTGGAGTGCAAGGAAAAGCAATTTCCAAACAAACAGTTTCAAAATAGATTGGACATTGCATCAGATTCTGTTATTCTTTCCATGGAAAGGGTGTGCCAGCCAATGTCAGACCACACTCCACCAGAGCTACAGCCACCTCCACAGCCTTCCTAAGAGGGGTGGCTACAAAGGACATTCTAGAAGCTGCTACATGGAGCTCCGTGCATACATTTTCCAAGCACTACAACCTCCCTTTATATTCCAGATCCCGAGCAGGCTTTGCTTCGGCAGTCCTGCAGGGCATTTTAGCTACACCATCCTTATCTTAGAGCCTACCACCTTCAGCTTGGCTATGGTATTCAACCCATATGTAAGGACTGCAGTTGCATTCTTGAAGGACATAGTACAGTTTTGTACCTACCATAAATGTAGATGTCCGATAGATATGCAACTGCAGTCAGGTTTTCCCTCCCTCCTACCCCTCTGTGTATTGGGTCCACTTTCCTCCTTTTATACTTAGATGGGGATATCTGTTATGGTGTATCTGTTTATTGCTATTGTGTATGTCTAGAATTTTTTATCCAGTTCTAATTTTAGCCTTCCTTGGAGGGCACCTGGCATCTGGGGCAAGAAACACTGAGGAAGATGGCGTCGGCTGATGCTTTTATACCCCAGCCGCTCTGACATCGGGGAGGAGGCGACATCAGCCGACGTCGGACCCAGACTTTGGAATCCGGCCGACTGAGGGCTGCCTGAGGCAGGACAACCCATATGTAAGGACTGCAGTTGCATATCTATCGGACATCTACATTTATGGTAGGTATAAAACTGTACTTAGTAGAAGAGATGAAGTGCAGACCTACATCCATTTTCAAATAGGTCAAGCATAGGACTGAGTGACTTGAATGCTACAGAGAAATTTCATACCATTGCCAGACCGGTAAACATGTAGCAATTTTTCAGTTTTTATTTTTAAATGTGTTCACTGTGTGTTTCCTGTGATGACTGAATCCATTGAAGGTCTGTTTGACTGAGGTGCTAGGTTGATAGAACTTAGATTTTTCTGATATTTTGTCATTTTTTCCCTCAGGTTGTGTTTTTAAAATGTGTATGTGTATATATGTATGTGTGTGTGTGTGTGTGTATATATATATATATATATATATATATATATATATATATATATATATATATATATATATATGGATCTATGTTGCTACATCAGAAGTATGTTAAATAGAAACGTACTACAGCGAACTCGCTCGCAAAAGTGCATTTTAGTGAAAATGCACTTTTGCAAAAAGAAAAAAAAAATGACAAAAAACCTACAAAAATAAAACACTACTCACGTTTATGGAGGGGGGGGGGCAAGCCCCCATGCACCCCCCACACACCCCTGCTTTAATATTCTCACTCAGATCGAACTACAGTGGGGAAAAGGGAATATTCCCTTTTCCCCGTTGTACCATGATCTAAGCAACAGTTTGCTTAGTTGTACAATCAGCAGTACATGGTGATGTACAACTAAATCTACACGCAAACTGTTTTTTTTTTCTCTTTTTGCAAAAGTGCATTTCACTAAAATGCACTTTTGCGAAAGTAAGTTTGCTGTATGTTGCGATTTAATGTACTTTTGATGTTCATACTAGGACCCATATATTTGTGCACCCAAGATATCATATACATTCTTTCAGTAGTTTATAGGAAGTAACAAAGGCCAGAAAATTTGCTTACTAACGATTGTGTACAAAATGTCAGCATTACAAAGAGCAGGCCATGGGATTTGTTATCCTTCTCCCTAGCACTGTACTTAAAAGTGGGATCAGATATCAAACATTTTATCACACACACCCACACCCACTCCTTTTAGTTGCCACATAATGAATTTGGTTTGTTGTGTGTGTTTATAGGTAAATTCAATAAAATCACCAGTAGATGTCTAGTGATGTTCAGTGTTGCTCTCTTTAAAGGTTATGGTAATTACCAGGAGCTGGAGCAAGGCTTCAGAGGTTATTCCAGCAAATGTGATTCAAAGGCTTCCTTATGGTTTGGGGCTGTTTCTAGGACTCAAGACAGCAAGAGGACAGTGGAAGGATACAAGGAGTCTTTATAGATGGGGTTCTGAGAACTTAGAACAAAGGCAGTTTGGTGAAGCAGTGAAAGTTATCACTAAATGAATGGTGGAGTTGTACAGTAAAAGCTTTTCTCTTGAGGTCTATATTAAAAGGAAAAAGCTGTGTGTGAAACAAGTCTTTTGTCTTTTTTTTTTTTTTTTTTTTTGAAGTTGAAAAGCTACTCCATCACAACCGTGTCTGTTCATTTTTTCTTCTAGTCAGTGGTTATTGAAGGGAAATACTGGAAGCGTCGAATTGAAATTGTTATACGAGAGTATCATATCTGGAGGACCTATTTCCGAAACCAGGTAGGTACTTGTTCACAACTTGTAATGTTCTGGTGAAGAACATTTAAGCTCAAGTTTAATCAAAACTTAATGCAGTAAAAAAATTAATTCTGGGCAAAAAGTAGAGGTTGGAAACTGGTGCAGATCTGTGTTAAAAAGAAAAACAATTTTTTTTGTTAATAGTTTGGTTTCGAAAGAGAAATTTGTTTGGGCCTGGTGGTGTACAACATACAAGAGATTTTGTCTTAGTAGGTACTAAATCTGTAAAAAGTATGAATTTAGACAAATAAAAGGAAAGCATGTTTGTATAATGGGAAGATAATGTTCTTGTATAATTGTAGGATGGAAAGGATTCAACTGGGATGTAAAGAAAATAAAAGCAGCAAAGGGAATGTCTGTAGATAGAGGTGTCATTTCTGACTACTTCAGTACATCAAGGTGTCATTCCTGACTATGTTTAAGCTCCACACACACAAGTTTTGGTTTTCGAATGTCTGTTGTACTGGATGTGAAGAAAGGGGAAATATGATCCTTAAAATTTTAAAGGTGTATAGCCTGCTTACAAAGAAAGGAAGGTTTAATTTATTGAAAGAAAGTGAGGATGTTTGTCAGAGGAATCACTGCTGCATTGTGATTCTTTTGAGATGGTAACTTGCCACAAGCAAATGTCTATCTGTCCTGTTAGTCTTCCAGCGACTAGGGCATCTGCAGGGTCAGATGGTCTCATTCTGTCACTGGACTCAGTACGATGCTGGATACAAAGTAGGGAGCAGTTCATACCATCTTTTTTTTGTCACATTGTAACATCTTTTTCTTTGTGATATTTTTTCTATATGTATTTTACTAGTTTTATACATTTGAGAATTGTATTTCTTAGTTGCATTTTTAGGGACTAGAGAGTGATAATACTCCCAAAAAAATTTCCACTCTCTATTCCTTTGGTTGCCTGTCTCCATGTTGTAGAGGGATGGAGCCCTGACTGTAACACAGGTGACTGGGATTTAATTAGCAGCCCTGGTAGTCGAGAAGCCATGCATGGAGGGAGAGGTGCGAGTGTCCCGACTCTCTTTCCTCTCCGTAGGAGAGGGAGGGGAGGGTTGCATGCACTCAGAGGTGATGTGATTTCACCAAAAGAGAATAATTAAACTACATCCCGTGCTTTGGGGATGGTAGGCTGAACTGCTTGCTGGCAACATACCTTGTGCAAGTGAGGGAATGTCCAGTACAGGCAGTCAACTGCATACTCCTTCCTTTGTGTAGGTGAGCATGAAAGGTGATGTAGGGCTGTAAAAAGAAAAAAAAACTAGAACCACCCCTGTAGCTGCCTAAATGATGGCCCCCTTTGCCTACTCTCACCCTCTGGGATGAGAGATTGAATGGTTCAGTTGGCTGAAAGGGGCCTGAAGATTGGCAGATAGCAGGGACAAAAATGCTTCCAAAAAGTGTGGCTGTGGTTGACAGATCCCATGTAAAAATTTCGACCTTAAATGTTTGCCCTGTCTAAGGGAAGGCTACCCTATTTTCACTTGTAAGGGATCACTTGAATTTTAAAAAATACTCTCACTAGTAGGGCACAAAATATAAATCTTTTTCTGGAGCACTAAAAATTCCTCATGTTGGAGACATCTGAATGTATTTTCCCAGCAAGCTTGAAAAAACATAAACCTAAATTTGACAGGAATGTGGTAAATCCTCGAAAGTTAATATCCAAAGTAATGGGCATTGAGCATGAATCCTTAAAGATTCTACCATTTCCTCAGAGGCCTGAGGGTTTCATCTCCATGGAGTTGCCTTCTAGCACCTACGCCTGTAGTGCCACCAATTGTAGAAGCCTCTCCAGAAGTTAGAGGTAGTGTAGCACTTTCTCTGTCTTATCAGGCCTCTACAGAAATTATTGCATCATGGTTGGAAACCATTTCCCATGTGAGCACAGGCTGTTGGAGGTGGATCTTTCTCATTAGATTTGCCTTGTAGTTTTGTACATGCACCAACAGCCGTAGGACAACCAGTGACCATTTCTGCATTAAAACATACTTTTAAGTTGCTTCTGGTATGACAAGACAGTAATTTATGCATGGCTAGGTGTGTGCCAGTTAACAGTTCTGTTAACTATGATAAGTGAAAGAACAGAGTGGCTTTAAATAACCCATGAGGAGTATCTGGCAAAGGGATAGGTATGAATGAAACAATCCAAGAATAATAGCAGTAAGCGTCTGTTTTCATCTACACAGCAACCTTCAACAGTTAGCAGTTTGGAACTGCTGGCAACCATAAAATAAAGGGCCATGGAGAAGTGAGAGCAGAATGTAAATATAGATCCCTGGTTGATACTTTCTGAGTTATGGAAAATCAATACTACGATAGACCTTTTCATGGAGAATGCAACTGAAAGAAATGAAAAAATCAAACCAATGCGGTCAGGCCATTCGTATGCCATAACGGAACTCCAAAAACAGTGGCTTGTTGGAAGGAAGGGTAATGAACCTAGAAACAAAGCTCAAGATGCAGGTGGATATGAAGTATGGTATATATGGTATAAAAATATAAGGCTAATTGGGGTGGCTTAGGGGCTTGAATTCAGGGACTTGATTCAACTGGAAAGGGCTCACAGAATTCTTTGGAAACCTGGCAGTGGATCAAAGAAGCTGAGGAATGTTATGTTTCAAACCTATGCTATGGCTGTGGAAACCAGGAAAGGTCTGTCAGGTTGGGGGTGAGAGAGTATACATCAGTAATGATTTCTTTGCCCTGACTTGAGAAAGTGAACCTTCTTTCCAGCTATTAGATTGTGTAAACAGCATCACTTGCATTTAGATTGCTACCCTGCCTATTTCAGACTGATGCTACCCCCTCATACAAAATGTTTCTGGATGCACACAGAGCCATACATATGTATGATAAGTGAGTGGTGAAGTCTTCACACCAATGAGACTATTGGCACTTAAATGAAGGAATGGCACCGCAAGCAGATAACAAGGAAAAGGCAGTGAAGGTGTCATTTGCAATCTTTAATAGGCAGCAAAACACAGCAAGCAGGCAATGAGTGACCTGTTGTGGACTGTCAAAGTAGACTGGATTTTAAGGACTTGCTGCAGATGCTGTTGGTAAGGGCCTTGTGTGTTGAGAATAGTTATGATTAAACATTTGGTGGCTGAGAGACTGGGGTAATATTTCTTTTGTGCTCTAAATGGAAGGATAAGTATTATGGACTATTGCCTAAAAGGTATGCAAGATGGGTAGATGGGATGTAATTATGTCAGAATATCCAATGCCCAGGAGAAGGGCTGATAGACAGGGAAGCACAGTCATCTCGGGGACATAAATTGTACTGTTCTACATTACCAGATAGTAATTGTTAGATAAAATGGTTTCTGGTAAAGGAAGAATTATATTTGCTGCTTTCTTAAGGTAAAAGTTGTTTTGCTAAATTTGTATTAAATGCTACAGGGCTTGCCAAGCCATGTGGACTGTTTTCTTTCAGCTGCTAACAAAAGGATAATGCAAGCAATTGTTGCTCAGCTGCTGAAATACTATGTAATATACACATATATATATATATATATATATATATATATATATATATATATATATAATTTTTTTAATAATCTCCAGTTAGTGTTTATTAGCTTGTTATGCTTATAAATACTTGTCTATAGAGGATTACAGTATTTTTAACCATGCTAAATCAAGGAGCCCAGTGCAGACTAACAAAATTGAACTAAATGGACACAGTACTTAGCCAAGATAGCAGAGAGAATTGTTAGAGTATCACAGAGATGGAGTGTAGGAAAGTATCAATGTACATATTTTGTCAATAGTAGTAGCCAGTAATAAGTATGGGGCTTTCAGGCTCCTGACATGGAATGTTAATGGGCTGGTGGACTTTTGGAAAAGGGGAAGAATCCTACAGTTTGAGTTCAAACCCGGTAGATGCCTGTGTGATGCAAGCAACTCATCTAGACCTAGATGAACATTTAAAATTACTTAAGGGGAGATGGAGAACAGGAGTATTTTTTGAATCTTTGCAGGGAAGGAGTCAAGGGACAGCAGACTTCTTGAGTGACTGCTGTTTTTGAATAGTCAGATGAGGGATAAAGTAGGTAGATATGAGCAGTTAAAGGAAGCCTTGGGGGCCCTAAGATTACTTCATGCTTTATCTACATGGCTCCAGGATTTACTGTTCATGAGTTTAGGGAAATAATGGTGGAAATTCTGCGTTTCTGTCAGGGAATGGCTCTACTTGACAGAGGCACTGGGAACTAAGGTCAGGTAGCACAATGCCATGGTACTCCTATGGGCTGGGCTTGTAAAGCCTCCAGGACCATTAGCCTAGTACACACCTATGAATCTATGTGGTGGGGATTGGAGTCGCACATCAAGAGATGTGAGCAAAGGCCCTAGATGGCAGGGGATTTATAAGAATGGGTAGATTAGTGGAGCAGCATATGGATAGTGTAGATCTTGCAGATGCAGACAACAGTAAAGCTCCCCACTTTTTACTTTAAAATCTGGTAAGCACGGGAACTGGGTCAGATGCAACAGGATCTATGTGACAAATGAGCATCTGATTGTAATCAGGGTGAGAGCACTCTGTCATCCTTGTCAGATCACGTGCCTATTGTAGTAGATTTATGGGATACTTTGTTTAAAATTGATAAACCTTGGAGAGGTTGTATACAAAGAGAAACTTTTCTTGAATGGCTAGACTGATTTGAGATATTTCAGCTCTTGTTTAGAGATTTGTAAGAAATGGGAACAGTTTAAGAGCAGATTGAAGGGAGAAGTGGCGAAATTTACCCAGCAAGACTGGAGATCTTAAGACCTTATTAGACAAAAAGTTGGAAGAGTTGCAGGACTTGGGAAAGGGACAAGTTAGGGTTACTATTAAATATGGGGGACAAGGAGGGGAAAAAAAGGAAATTGCAGTACTGTTAGACAAAAATGGATTTCTTCTGTGCAGGTCTGAAATAAAAATACTTTGATTTTCCTTGATACCAACATATGCTAGCAGTACAGTTAAGGGAATGGAAATCAAGGCAAATGGTTGTAAAACTAAGGGCAGTTACAGGAGGTGTAGAGAAGGTAGAGCCAAGGGATATCTTAGAGGAATTTAGATGATTTTTTTAAGACATTGTATCAGTCAGACATGGCAGGGAATGGAGAATAGATGAAAGTATTTAGTGGAACTGAGTTTGCCGATGCTTTCTAAAGCATAGGAGGAGAGCTTATTAAACCGTGTTTGGCAACAGAGGTACAGAGTATACTGAATAGAATGAAGCAGGGGAAATCACCAGGAGCAGATGGCATCCTGGTGGAGGTCAGGAAGAGGGGTGGGTATGAGCTCTGGGAAATATTAGCCCTATTTAATCAGATTTTGTATACTGGCCTACCACCTGAATCCTGGAGACATGCAGTAGTGGTGATGGTCTATTAAGAAGGAAACCAAAAGACCCATTTCCATCTTAAATGACAGTTAAAAAAATATTCATGGTAATGTTAGCGGATAGGTTAGGGAAGATTATCATGTCCCTGATAAATTTAAATCAGACATGCTCCATTAAGGGTAGACAAACATTTCATGACAAATTGATTATACAAACATGCATGTGTCACACACAATAAGGTGCCTCTGCACAGTCTGGATGCCGAAAAAGCATTTGGCAGAGTGTAGTAGTTATTTCTAAGGGAGTTCCTGCTGGCATTTGGCTTTGGAACACAGTTTATTGGGGTAATTGAGAATCTCTACAGTAATTCTGTAGCTAAAATTAAAACACATGTGGGGCTCTTGCAGTCATTTGAAATTCATAGGGGAATGAGGCATGGATGTACTCTGTCCCCATTATTAGCTCTTTATTTGGAGCCGATGGCTGAGGAATTACAGAAGACAACCATGCCAGGGATATAGGATGGTTGCAGTGGAACACAAGATCACTGGATATGTGGATGATGTATTGCTATTCTTGGGGCAAGCACAACATGATATGGAGAGGCTAAGTATTATAAAGGAATTTGGGGTGTACTCCGGATATAAAGTCAGTTTTGAAAAAAAACATGGGTGATAAATGTACCATCCCCAAAATTAATGGATAGGTATCCTGAGTTATGGAAATCTAATAAGTGTAAATACCTGGGTATTTGGACAGCAGTTAACTTGGAGGAAGGGAGTTTAGACCCATTTAAGATGTATTTGGAGACAATGAATAGAGGCAATGGAAAATGTTAAATCTGGGTCATGATCAGAAAGTGCAAGCATGATCAGAAAGTGCAAGCAGCAGATGCATTTATGCTCTCCCGGTAGCTCTCTTACTTCCAAGCGTTCCCTTAGTCATTAGGGAAGGGTGACTGACTTGAATGAAAAAGGTATTGATCGATTTACTGTGGGAGGGTGACAGAGCTGGAGTTGCTTGGGGTAGGTTAGTAATGGCTGAAGACTGTGGTGAGGTGTGGCTTCTTAGCCTATATGTGTATCCTATAGCATCCAAAATAAGGGTGTTTTTATTGATGATGCAGCAAGAATTAGTGAAATGGAACTGAAGGAAGCATCGGTAACTTTGCTGCAGCTAAGATTCAGAAGTCGAAGATTTATGGGATAAAGCAATGCAGTCTTGGGCTACCCACAATTTGTTTAAAGATATATTTCAAACAGTTAGAGATGCATTGAAACAGGAAGTGGTGATGCCATGGAGGACATTTGTCGTCCTGATAGGAACCCATATTGAAGGCAATATTGACAGAGGTTAGGTCATAAATGGTGAGGAAGGTTAACCCCTGTAAAATTGTGGCATCTGATAAATATAAGAAGGAAATTAGATGGGATGGGAGATGGCCAAACAGAAATGCAGATTGAAGGGAGTTCTAAGAATGGAATTTGAGGGTCTGACAAGTTTGCTAGAAAGAGGATATACCCAGGAGGGGAGATAAGTAGGCCCAATGGGACTGTATATCAACAGTGGACAGGTAGTGAAGGGATCTAGAAAATTGCTTAGCTGGATCCACAAGAGTCTTTTACTGATCAGTAAAAGGGTATTGCTGGAGTGGAAAGCAAACTGGGGAAAAAGGTAGCTAGGGATTTGTCAGTTGACTATTGGTGAAAAGGTTTGCTACTGATCTAGGTGTGCCACCAAGAGTAGGGGGTTGAAAATATTTGCATGGAAATATCTTAAATATTTTTATACTTCAGCAAAACTACACCCACATATACATGAGTGTTCCAGATAACTTGGAGGTGTGGGCAGCAAGTAATGGAAACCAACAGTCATATTTTGGGAGTGAGACAGGTTAGAGCATTTCAAACTTCAGTTATAATCCCTTATGAGGGGCATAATTCAAAACAATGTTATCCTGACTAGAAATATTTATTTTATGAGTGATAAATGAGGAAATGACACTTGGAAACAGCAAAATTATATTTATGTTAATGTTGCTAGTAAAAGCTATAACAAGGGAGTGGAAATCTAAGGATCCCCCAGAAATGAGAAGCTGTCAGGATGGTCAATAAGTTATATAAAGCTGAAGAAAAAAGATTA
Organism: Protopterus annectens; assembly: GCF_019279795.1. Lineage (NCBI taxonomy): Eukaryota > Metazoa > Chordata > Ceratodontiformes > Protopteridae > Protopterus > Protopterus annectens. The sequence goes on along the minus strand of NC_056743.1, from coordinate 1,235,656,903 downwards.
AAGGATAAAGCGCTAAGGAAGCATATCGGGAAATGGTGTAGATGGATGGTACTGGGTGAGATAGAGCATTTCATAGGCCAGAGCGCAACTTTCACTAATAGCTGAATAGGGCCAGAAGATGTATCTTTTCTGTATTGCATCCACTAAGCTTAAGATTCTTAGGTTACTTTGTTTAAAAGGGAGTATTCATTTACCTCTGTTTAACTGTGTATGGTAATACATAACATTATATGTTAGAATTGTTGCATATCTTGTTTGTTATGGCAATAAATTTGTTCCTGAAAAAAATCTTTATAGTAGTTAGAATGGGCATAGCAGTGAATCCTTTGAAAGATTGCGACAGTAAAAATTAATGGGGAAGGCAAGTGGCTGATGCATATTTTATATATTACAAGTGAAGATATTTCTTAAATTATCAAGTAGTAGCAATTATACTTGAAAGGCAGGAACAAGTTTTCTAGTATATGCCTGGCCCATGGTGAATCACATTCAACATTTTTACTTAAATCCAGATTTCTGTGAGATTCTTTCTGCAGCATTAAAATTCTATGTAATCGATACTGAATTAATTTTATTGGACATACAAGTTATCGGAATCAAAAATGTGTATTAACTGAATTTGTGTTATGCAGTATAAAAATATTTTTTCTATAGCACATGTATAGCTTTTGGAATGAAGTTTGTGATCCCGAAAAACGTAACCTCTTTTTTAATGAAATGTATTTAAAATTGAAATAGTGATTGCATTGTAACTAAGAAGAAACTTGCCCAGTTCAATGTACGGTGGGAAATTTTGGTGATATTTAGCTCTTTATCTTAGATTGGGATAGGCAGTGTTTATCAAGGCAGTTTGTTAGGTTGTGGTTGATTACTTTCATACCTTTGGCTTCATGGCTCTGTCACTGTAAAATTATTTATTTTACATTTATTGACCGGGAGAGTCCAACTGGATTACAAGTCCATTTTCAGTGGAGGCCTGGTGAGAGAAGCTCCAAGAGAACAATTTTTTTACAAAACATAGTTTTAAGGACAGACTTTTGACATGCAATTTCCATACCAGTTATAAAACCAGGAGTGAACTGTAGATGGTATACAGTGTGAACTTGGTGACATTGTTGAACTTGAAAGTTAACTGAGTTCAGTAGAATTGCATTAATACATTTGTTATGAACCCTAGAGTAGCAAATTTATTTGCTGTGGATCCTAACAAAGAAGTGATGGACATGGCTGTTAAGCAGGATGAACAGAAACCATTTAATTGAAGAAGCACTGGGACTGTCAGAGCAGAAGTTCATAAATATGAAAAGATAAATACTTGACCATGAGAACTGAACTGTCCCACACCAATGTGTATGTGTTGGTTTGGTTGGGGGGAGGCTTACACTCTCAAGGCACTGGTAAAACTGAGAACCTGTTTCATAACCAGACAAGGCAGACAACTCTGGATTATTTCAAAAGAAAATTGAATTGTGGTCTTTAAGAAGTGTGAAATTAGTGAAAAAGTGCAGGCAAGATTTACTATTGCTGAACTTGAGGTAGCACACTATTGCTGAAAACCTGATTTTTACTAGTATGTCATTCAGTTGTAGAAAATTGTATTTGGAGAAATTCCAGCTCCAATGGCAGAGGGGAGTAAAGGAGTAAAGCTCCGACTGTGGCATAGGTGACCCAACTCTGAATAATGGAACAGGTATCTGCTGGAGTTGCGAGGGGAAGGATGGGTGTGGCTGTCCTTTGGAGTGGACCAGCACTGTCCAATGCCACAGTCTGTTGAGGAGGAGCAAAATTGCAAGGATAGCCCAGGGGTAGGTATTTTGCCCCCAGTCTGCATGCAAACATTGTAACCCTCATTGTGAGTATGCAGGAGTGTACATTTGTAAGTAGGGAACATAGTGGCTCCCATGGTGATGTGGATCTTTTGCCTTATTTCCAGGGGAGAAGGGTTTAATGCTAATACTTGGAAAGCTTCCTCATTGTAGAATGCCAGCAATGGAACAAACTTCCACTGAGATGTCCTTTTTGATGGTCTCTCCCAGCCAGTTCATGCTGTCACCAGGGAATACACAGGACGTGGGAGCAAGTTAGCCTGGTTAATAGGGAGAGTCTTGATGGTTAGCAGATGTGGTAGAAAAATCCTATAGAAAAAAGTTGTTTGCAGGAGATGCAGTAAAGGAACTCTCTAAGATACTACTTTTAGCCTCTACTGTAATGAGGGGACTCATAGGGACTCAAAATGACACTAAAAATAGTTACCTGTAAACTGTCTGTGCAGTGCTGTAGGGAGATAAAGCCCTGACTGCATCCTATGTGATCCAAGTTCAAATGTCAAATACATAAGTTCAATTGCATGTTGAGGAGCTTGATGCTGCAGGCAGAGAGGTCAGGCATTGCCATCCTTGGGTGGAAGCGAGGGGGGACTCCAAAGCACATGTCCATTGGTTAATTTCCCTGGTGGAGACCAAGGAAACAATCTTGTGGTGTCTTCTGTGGGAGAGCAGCACAGACCTGTTGATGCAAGCCATTTGTGGAAATGAGAGAGCGTTTTGCTGATGCTCATAGCAAGCCCCAATTACAGGCTGCCATGGAGGCTTGCCTAAAACGGTAGGACAAAAGAGAAAAAAATCCTGAATCACCCATGGTAGGTGCCTATGTGATGGCACAGCAAACTCCGCCTTTGCTCTGGTGATGGGGATTTGTTGGGAAGGGGTTAATAATTGGCAGGCACTAGTAGAACACAATGGTTTAGGTTTACCTGATTTGAAGGGATATTTTTAGAGCTACATAGTTGAGGCTCATGTGCATAACACAAGCACAGGTTAGAATTTGAAGTGGAAAAGGATGATGATCAAGTAAGAGGGTGGGGTTAAGAAACAGTGTGTGGGATTTTAGATGTAAATCCTTAAGGAGACTAATAACCATGTACAAAATATTATATTTATAAAATAGAAACTATTCTGATAACTAAGCTAATATGAGAATGGAGAAAGGAGATTTTGCCAATAGGGTTGACTGGAAGTAGGGGTACAGAAAATAGACAAGAAGGGGCTAGAATTTACTGGAGAAACCTGGGAAAGGAACCAATATATTTGGAGTAATTAATTCAAACAGGAAAGGTAAAGTGGGATGAGTCCAAGAAGACATTTGGATTGCAGGTTAGAGACTGCCTTCCGTACTAGGGCTTGCTCTCAGAGTACAGGCAAATAGAAAGGGATAGGGGGAATTTTATGTGAAAGACTTGGTGTGGTAGAATTTTTAGATGAATCTAGAACATATGTAGCTTTTAAAGGATAATTAGTAGGGCATATAAAATATTGCATAACTATAAGAATCAGAGGAGGTTAAAAAAGGATTAGGAAGATAGACTGGAAAAGCAATTTACCAAAAAAAAAAAAAAAAAATGGAAAGACGTATGCATGGCTCCCAAGTATGCAACCAAGTCCAGAAGATTTAGGATCTTTGCTTGGAAGTGTTTGCATAGGTATTTTTAAGTAAGATAAGCAAGTGTTGAAGGTGTGATGGAGAAGATATAATTGGGAAGATATGTTTTGGGAGTGTAATGAGTTGGCATATTTTAAAAATTCCTTAGAGTACTGTATCTGAAATATTGGGTGAGCAAATGGCTGTATTTAAAAAAAGGATTCTTTTGAGCTGGCATACAGGATCTGAATTACCTAGACATAGTAAGGTCTTATTTGTTTTAAACAAAAGCTATCTTTATTAAGTTATCACTTATGACATAGGCAATGAATGAAAAACAAACCATACTGATATAATCTTACTTGCAGGCATTGCACATTGCAAACTAAATTGACATAATTTTAGTTGCAGACATTATACCTCGCTTATCTACTCAACCATTGTCAGTCAAACATTACATAGCTCATTCAAGTCATGCCTTTTAAACCTTATTTTTCCCTTGTATTCCCACAATTCCCATTTTTTACTATGTAATTTGCTCCTGCCCTTTTTCTAAATATCCCTATGACACCAGGGAAATACTGCCAGTCCAGCTGTCTTGAATTTTGTAAATAATTGTTACTTGAAAATATTAATATAATTTATATAGAAATGTGACCCTGCCAGCCCAGCTAGCTGGAATTTTGTGGATAGTCATTTGTAATTTGTAAATATTGTGATTCATATGCTTGTCTTACACAACACTATATGTTGTGTATATTAAGCTACTGGTGCAGAAGTGTGTGTTGAACTGTATGTTAAGTACTGAGCTTCAAGAATGTAACCACAGTGTACCCTACTGGAAAATAGAAATGTATACAAACTATATACCTGTGAAAAATGTATGTTTTAGTAGTAAGAAGTGGAACATAGTTAACTTGCAAAAGTTCAAGAAAATAAGTGGAAATTGTTTTACGATTCTGTTATATCTCAGTTTCAGCTTAGTGCAGACAGTGTCTAGAGCTAGAGGTTTTTCTCTGGTCTAGAAATAGAAATAATTACTAGGTTTCAGATGTAAAAGTGGTTTTATTGCTCCATGACTTCTAGCATCTGCACACTTCTGAGAGGTATGTATCTTTGACACAGAGGTGTTAAATTCCAAGTATCTATTTATCCTGGGAACTGAAGTCAGATGACAGTGATGTCATCCGAGCTAGCCCAGCAGTAATGTTGAACATTGATTTAAGAAAACTGAGTCTGTGCATTTTCTGTCTTGTCTTGGACCTAGAACCATCCATCATCTGCATTTGCCTTGCTCTAAGTTATTTAGGACATAGTATATTTTAGATATAGGTAGGAGTATATATAAAGATTAGTTTAGATGTTTTCTGTATTTGACTGTCCTGCAATGTTTTAAAATATTTCCTGTGATTCTGAACTCTCTAGTTACTGTGTTGAGTATTGTCTTGTTCTTTTATTTATTTTTATTAAATATATTTAAACCTTTTAATTGTGGCTGGTTTGCTTAGAGATATTTAAGCTCTTAGTGTACTTGCATATGTATTTGATGACACTGTACAGACCAAACCTAAGTAGCCTTGCTCTTGGTCAGACTATCATTTCGATTAATAGTAACCTTGCACAGTAAAATTTGGCACCCTTTGTCATCATCATCATCATCATCATCTTTTGGCTGTTCCCATTAGTGGTCGCCACAGCGGATCATCTGTTTTCATTTCTTCCTGTCCTCTGCATCATGCTCTTTAACACCAACTGCCTGCATGTCCTCTCTCACCACATCCATAAACCTTATCTTAGGCCTTCCTCTTCTCCTCTTACCTGGCAGCTCCATCCTTAGCATCCTTTTCCCAATATACCCAGCATCCCTCCTCAACACATGTCCAAACCAACGCAATCCTGCCTCTCTTGCTTTGTCTCCAAACTGTCCAATGTGAGCTGACCCTCTAATATACGGATTCCTAATCCTGTCCATCCTAGTCACACCCAGTGCAAATCTTAACATCTTTAACTCTGCCACATGCAGCTCTGACTCCTGCCTTTTCGTCAATGCCACCGTCTCCAAACCATATGACATAGCTGGTCTCACTACCCTCTTGTAGACCTTCCCTTTCATTCTTACTGGTACCCACCCGTCTGTCACAAATCACTCCTGACACTCTTCTGCACCCACTCCACCTTGCCTGTACTCTCTTCTTCACCTCTCTTCCGCACTCACCATTACTCTGAACTGTTGATCCCAAATACTTAAACTCATCCACCTTTACCAACTCTACTCCCTGCATCCTCACCATTCCTCTAACCTCCCTCTCATTTACACACAGATATTCTGTTTTAGCCCTGCTGATCTTCATTCCTCTCCTCTCTAAAGCATATCTCAACCTCTCCAGGGTAGTCTCAACCTGGTCCCTACTCTCACTACATATCACAATGTCATTTGCAAACATCATAGTCCATGGTCTGATCTCATTTGTCAACCTGTCCATCACCACTGCAAATAAGAAAGAGCTTAGAGCTGATCCTTGATGTAATCCCACCTCCACCTTAAATGTATCTGTCACTCACACTGCAGTCCTCACCAATGTCACACTACCCTCGTACATATCCTATACCACTCTTACATACTTCTCTGCCACTCTCGACTTCCTCATACAATACCACAACTCCTCTCTAGGCACCCTGTCATATGCTTCCTCTAAGTCCACAAAGGCACAAAGCAACTCCTTCTGACCTTCTCTGTATTTCTCCAACAACACTCTCAGAGCAAACATTGCATCTGTAGTGCTCTTTCCTGGCATGAAACCATACTGCTGATCACTAATCATCTCCTCCTTTCTTAACCTAGCTTCCATTACTCTCTCCCATAACTTCAAGCTGTGACTGATCAGTTTTATCCCTCTGTAGTTACTGCAGCTCTGCACATCACCCTTATTCTTAAAGATAGGTACCAAAACACTTTCTCCACTCCTCAGGCATCCTCTGACTTTCCAAAATTTCATTAAACAATCTGGTTAAAAATTCCACTGCCATTTCTCCTAAACACCTCCATGCTTCCACTGGTATGTCATCTGGGCCAACAGCCTTTCCATTCTTCATCCTCTTCATAGCTGTCCTTACTTCCTCCTTGCAGATCTGTTTCACTTCCTGATTCACTATCCCCACATCATCCAACCTTCTCTCTCTCTCTCATTCTCTTCATTCATCAGCCCTTCTTCAAAGTACTCTTTCCATCTCCTCAACACACACTCCTCACTTGTGAGTACGTTTCCCTCACTGTCCTTTATCACCCTTACCTGCTGCACATCTTTCCCAGCTCTGTCCCTCTGTCTAGCCAATCGGTACAGGTACTTTTTTCCCTCTTTAGTGTCCAATCTCTCATACAACTCTCCATATGCCTTATCCTTAGCCTTCTCAACCTCTTTGCCATTCGCCTCATCTCCTTATACTCATGTCTACTTCATCTCTGACAATCCCGCTTCTTCTTCGCCAGCCTCTTCCTCTGTGTACTCTCCTGTACTTCCTCATTCCACCATGTCTCCTTGTCCTCCTTCCTCTGTCCAGATGTCACACCAAGCACTTTTCTAGCAGTCTCCCTTACTAGCTCTGCTGTAGTTACCCAGCTATTCGGTAACTCTTCACTGACTCCCAGTGCATGTCTTAACTCTTCCCTTCACAATCCCCCTTTTTTAACTTCCAACATTTAATCCTTGGCACTGCTTTCATACTCCTCTTCTTGATCACCACCGTCATCCTACAGACCACCATTCTATGCTGCCTAACTACACTTTCCCCTCTCACCACTTTCCAGTCTCCAATCTCCTTCAGACTGGCCCTCCTAGATAGGATATAATCCACCTGTGTGCATCTTCCTCCACTCTTGTACATCACCCTGTGCTCCTCCCTCTTCTTAAAATACATATTCACCACAGACATGTCCATCCTTTTCGCAAAATCCACAATCATCTGACCATCTGCATTCCTCTCCTTAACACCATACCTACCCATCACTTCCTCATCCCCTCTGTTCATTTTAACATGCCCATTGAAGTCTGCTCCAATCACTAGTCTCTCACCCTTGGGTACACTCAACACCATTTCATCCAACTCGCTCCAAAATTTTTCCTTCTCATTCATCGCACACCCAACTTGTGGAGCATATGCACTAACAACATTCATCATTACACCATCAATTTCAAGCTTCATAAACATCACTCTATCATAGACTCCCTTCACCTCCAAAACACTCTTGGCATACTGTTCCTTTAGGATAAGCCCTACCCCATTTCTCCTGCCATCCACACCATGATAGAACAATTTGAACCCGCCTCCTATACACCTGGCCTTATTTCCCTTCCATCTGGTTTCTTGCACGCACAATATATCAACCTTCCTTCTCTCCATCATATCAGCTAGCTCTCTTGCTATACCAGTCATACTGCCAACATTCAAAGTTCCTACCCTCACTAATACACTCCTAAGCTTCCTCCTCTCTTCCTGCCTTCGGGCATGCCTTCCCCCTCCTCTTCTCCTTCGGCCAACAGTAGCCCAATTTCCGTCAGCACCCTGTTGGCTAACAGTACTGGTGGCGGTCGTTGTTAACACGGGCCTCGACCGATCTGGTATGGAAAAATGAAATGTTCTCTGCATAAGTAATTTGGCAGAGGTTTTACGCCGGATGCCCTTCCTGACGCAACCCTCCACATTTATCCGGGCTTGGGACCGGCAAAAAGAAATGCACTGGCTTGTGCATCCCCAGTGGCTGGGTTAAAATTTGGCACCCTTTGTAAGGGCCTTAAAAGTAGTTTAGTGGCTGGTAGCTGCTGTTACTACCTTAGTCTGGACAGAAGGGGGCATAGCTAGTAAACCTGTGCCAGCCTTTCCCAGGTGTGTTTGTGTAAATCAAATTTTAAAGTGTGTCAGCTACTTGGCTAGGGACACGAAGCACTGATTAGACAGAGAAGGTGCTGGAGGTTTTGGCTTGGCCACTCAGCTGAGATCTTGATCCTATAGCTGTGCCAGTGTGGAGTCTTATTGGGGATCTGGAGAAAGGGGGAGAAATCAACCCTAGACTAACTGTGATCTCTGTGTGCTCTTAAGGCAAATTGTACTTTGTGTACTTGTCAACCTCCCAATGTGTGTACATCCTTCACTGGTGGTAGTGGTGAGGATTGAGGCTCCTTGATTACTGGGCCAGTGCAGGGGCGTATCAGTTCCAATTCCAGTTGATCTTACATTCACTGCTGCCGTATCTATTATGTATGGGATTCCCTGTCATGGAAGCCTGACGTCCGGCCAGTCTCAAAGCCTACCGTTGCTTTAAGGTACACTGAACATCACCCAAATGCTCCTTGTGTTACATAGGTCATAAAGTTGATCAGGAGTACCATCCTCAGAACTTCTTTGCTGCCAGTCTGAGCATTGTTTCTAACTGTCTGTCTATTTGCCTATGTCTGTTTTCTGCTATTTTTACTGCATTTTTATAACTAGTTCCATTTGCAGAAGTCCTCACTGTTGCAGATAAGTACCCAGTTAGGGTTTTTTTCTTTTTTCTTGATTTTTTTTTTTTTTGTGCTGTTTGGGGTTTGTCATCCAGGAAGGCTAAGTGCCAGTGTGGGAGACACTCCTCATAAAGACAGCCACTGTAAGTGCCTTTTTTGCCTAGGAGCTTCTCATAACCATACGTCTTGTTCAGTTTGTCAGGCATATGCCCCAAAAACCCTTCATAGTAGGCCTTCTTCCCTTTCATTGTATCTTTAGAACTAACCTCTTAAGCTTCTTGCTAAAGATACAATGGAAGGAACTTCCTGCCCGGAGGGTCAGCTGTCAGGGAAGAAGGTGAAAAAGGTAAGACCAGAATCTTCTGCTGTCCAGCATCTGCTGGGTGTTTCTCCTGAGGTTGCTAGAGACCCAAAGCCTCACCTGGCTGTGTTGTCTGATTTCTCTGCCGTATCCAGGTTGAAGGCTGGTGAGGATCTGGCAAGCTGCATGTCTGAGGTTTTGCAGGTGTCCGTTTCAGGCACTCAGGAGGAAACCATGGTTGATTGTTTCAGAGAGGTCAAGGGGGGGGGGGGGATTCCACAGATTCTTATTAGGAAGAAGTTCCTACTATGGGTGTTCAATGCTGTCCTGAGTCGGAGCCTTCTCAGTTTTCTAGGGCAGCCATTCCCTTAAAAAAAAAAAAAAACAGAAAACTAAAGCTCCTGGGGATCCACAAAGGGAGTTGCAGGCCTTTACTCAGGGGTTATTATTGCTTTACTGTCATTAAGGCCTCTTCAAGGGGTTTTTATTCCTGCTTCTCCTTGGTCTTTTTTCTCCACTTAAAAGGCCCAAGGAACTGAATTCTTCTGAGGAAGAGTTGGATTCTGATGAAAATTCCCATACTTATTCTACTCTGATTCCTTCTCTGTTGGTCTATGAGTCAGAGGAAGAGGAATCTAATAGTCCTGATACTCCTCCTGAGGAAATTTAGTTTGAGGACACTATCTCTAGGATGATGGAATTTAAGTGGGATTGTGCTCAGGTCTTTGATATCCATAATAGGAAGTACGATTTACTGCAGATGGAATCTCCTAAATCTGCAGCTATTCCTCCTGTTTTTGCTGCTTTAGTGGATGTTTTTTCCAGTGCCTCTAAAGCATTTGATTCTCTGCTCTCAAGAAATCTGATAGGTTTTATAGAGTGCCTGAAGATTGCTCATTTTTGTTCATATGCTCTACTGCTGACCCCTCTGTGGTGTCTGTAGCCTTTGATAAGCTGTCTCAATTGCTTCCTTCATCCATATTACTGTCTTCTGACAAGGACAGCAGAACCATGGACAGGCTGGGTAAGAAGGTTTATACTTGGACTACTTTAGCCTTTAGGGCAATTTAATCAGAAATGCTTTTTCACTGATGAAGGCTGGGTAGCCAAAACCGGTTTGATTTGATATTAGTGCACTTTGTTGCATTTCATGCTTAAATAAATATTTATTTTTATTATATTTGTCATGAAGTGTTTATATGCTGCATATGCTGGCCACTGGTGTTCTACTATGTAATGGTTTGGCCGAGCATACCGTACCTGCGAGGCGTTTGGTTTCTGCAGCAATTTAATCAGACCCATATATCCAAGTATGTGTTGGCTTTCCTTTCTCAGGCTTGTCAGCTTTTCTCTGATCTTCCCGACTCATAGTAGATCTTCTGCTCTTTCCTTGCTAGGGACTTCCTCTTAAGTAGATCGTCATTTGATCTAATGTAGTTGTGAGGCATTAGATGCCCCTTCTAGGGCTCCTGCTTTTGGTTCAGTAATGAGGTATTCTTGGCTTAAGCTTCAACCTTTATCGGATGATGATAAGGCTAAGTTGATGGATGCTTCTCTGAATAATAAACTTGTTTGGGGAAGCAGCTGCTGGTTTAAGTCTCTTCAGGACAAGGGGAGGGAGGCCTTACAGGAGCTTAAACATGTTTGTTTCTCCTGTGCCTAAATTTCAGAGAAACTACCCTTATAAGATGGCCTTTATTCATAGGTAATCTTGCCCTCCTGCTAAATGTAAAAAGGGTGGTATCTGGCTCCACCTGCTAAGGCCACTCAGACTGCAGGGAATTCAGAACCCTTCCTTTCCTGACAAACCAGGTACCATCTGACTGTCCACCTGTTCCCGGCCACATTCCTCTTTCTCTTCCTATTTGGCTTCATATCACCCAGGGTTCTTGGGTTCTATCAGTCATTTGTCAGGGGTACTTTGTGGTGTGGATATCCCATCATCTTTTTATGGACATTAGTCAGCCTTCTTGGTAGCAACTTCCTTTTTTCCCCAGAGGTTCTTCTAGATCTCTTGTCTCAGGCTTCTGCCATGTCCCAAAAGGGGGGGGGGGGTGGCGGCAAAGGGGTTTAGTCAAGGGTTTCTAGTGCCCAGAAAAGAGGGTACTTGGAGACAGATTCTAGACCTCTCGTCTAAATACTTTTCTGTAGGTGCCTTCCTTTTGGATATTGTCCCTTCAGACTGTTGCCTATCTTGCTCCCTCAGGCCTTTATGGTCTCTCTGGATCTCAAGGATGCTTATCTCCATATTCCAATCCATCCTATTCTCCTGAAGTTTGTGTTTCTCTGTTGCTTCCTGGCATTTTCAGTTCTGTGCTTTGCCCTTTGGCCTTTCTGCTGCCCCAAGAGTGTTCACCTGATGCCTCACTCCAGTGATTGCTTTTTGCAAGCTTCAAGGGATCCGTATATTTCTTTACTTGGATGAATTGTTGATTCAGGCATCCTCTCTGGAGGTCCTTTAGCAAAATCTTTGTTTTGCCATTTCTCCTCTTCAGAGCCTGGAGTTTACGATAAACTTCAAAAAGTCTTCTCTGGCTCCTCAGGATCATGTCTTTTTGGGCTGTAGGATTCAGACGGTGCCAGTGCTGGCATCCCTGCCTCCTCTGAAGGCCTTAACTCTCATTTCTTAGTTTCAAACTCTTCCTCCCCTGGCCTCTGTTACAGACAGAGAGTTTCTGAGAACTCTGGGTTTCATGGCTTCCACCATTCTGATGTTCCCTCTGGCCAAACTCCACGAGGATGTTCCAGTGGTTTCTGAAGTTGGTGTGGCTTCAACATGCGCATCCTCTAGACTTTACATTTCTTCTTCCTTTTATCAGGAAGGACCTTCTATAGTGGATTCAGCAGTTGTCTCTGAATCCAGGGCTCCCTTTTCACCCTCCTCTTCCCTCTCAGGATCTTTTCACAGACACTTCAGATGTGGGATGGGGAGAAACGTTTGGCTCCCTGAAAGTATCAGGTAGTTCAGTTGCCTCATCAATAGGAGGAGCACATCAACATCAAAGAGATGAGTTTTTATCCTGGTGCTTCATGCCTTTCATCCTCTCCTCCGAGTGTGGGGCCTTTCAAGGTATTCACAGACAATACCACAGTTATGTGATATATCAGCAAACTGGGGGAACAAGATCTTACTTTCTTTGCTGGTGGCACTTCTGATATGAGATCTGGCTGCCAAGTATCAAGTGACTGTTCAGGTAGTTTATATTCTTTCAGATCAGAATATTGCGACAGATACTCTGAGCAGGTTCTTCACTGAATCCCGTGAATGGATGTTTCACATGGATGTGTTTCTGGACATTGTTCACTAATTGGGTACTCCTCAACTAGATCGCTTTGCCTCCCCTCTGAACAATTAACTTCCTCTGTTTTGTGACAGATCCCCAAATCTTGTGGTGTGGAAGGTGGGCGCCCTCTCATTTTCATAGAAGGGGATGTTTCTTTATGCATCCCCTCCCCTTCCTCTCATTATGAAAGTCCTGTTCAAGATTCAACAGGATACTCCCACAATCTTGTTGGTGAGTCCCTTTTGGCCGCAACAGCAATGGTTCCTTCTACTTCTGCATCTAGCCAATGGCAATCACAAGTTACCTCACAGGGTGGATCTACTCGCACAAGACAGGAGATCTGTTATCCACACTTCAAATGACACTGTGGGTGATAGGGTTTTGATTCATCACCTTTTTGGTTTTGATGTGCTGCAGGGTCCTGCAGGAGGTCAGGAAACCTATTAGGAAAGAGGGTTTTCTATTTTAGTGTCAATTGTAACCAGGATCCACTTACTGTGGATGTTCCTTTCGTTCTGTCTTATTTGTATGACTTGCTCAATGCTGGTTTGATCTTTTCTTCTGTTAAGGCCCACCTATCAGCTATTTCTGGTTGTCTGCCTTTAACAATTCCTTTAGCATCTGGATTTGAGGCTAAGCAATTTCTTAAAGGTGTCCTTAATATTCAACTTTCCAGGTAGCCTGTTCCTCGGATCTTAATTTTCTTCTGGAGAAATTGACTTTGGCTCCTTTTGAGCCTACTGTTTTCAGCTTCCATGCAGCATTGTTCTTGTAAGACTGTTCTTTTGTTAGCTCTTACTTCTGACAGACTGGTGTCTTGAGTTGCAAGCCCTTATGGCTTGTTTGCCTTTGATATTTCTTGAGGAGAGGGTGTCCTTGCGTACTAATTCTTTTATGCCCAAGGTGGTTAATGAGTTGTCAATTAATCGGTCTATTAATGTGCGTACTTTTTTCATCTCTCTGCAATCTGACATTGACAAGGGGGCTGCATATTTTGGACATGTATAGACAGCTCAGATTTTATTTGGATAAGACTAAAGCTATCAGAAAATCTGATTAGTTTCCTTTCATCCTAGGTTTTTAGGATTGGCTGTTTCCAAGCAAACTATTTCTACTTGGATTTCAAAGGCTGTTTCTTTCTTACACTTTTCATGAAGAACCCTTCCTACTTCTGTAAAGTCTCTTTCTACTAGAGCTGTGGCTTCTTCTGGTGCTTTTTTCAAGGGCTTAGACACTAATTCTGTTCTTGAAGCAGCTTCCTGGACTTCTCTACATAACTTTTACCAAACACTACAAGTTGGATGGTATCTCCAGAGCGAAAGCTAGTCTTGCTAATGGCATTCTTCATGGCTTGGAGGACTGTACTGCTGCTTCCCCTTCCCAGGTTTCTTCTTGAGCTTTGGCACTCTCCCATATGTAATGAATACTGCAGCTCTCCCATATGTAATGAATACTACAGCTCTCCCATATGTAATGAATACTGCAGCTCTCCCATATGTAATGAATACTGTAGCTCTCCCATACGTAATGAATACTGCAGCGGTGAATGTAAGGACATAGTACAGTTGTATAAAATCTTGCCATAGCAGTAGATGTCCTTGCCTATATCACTGCAGTATTCACTCCCTCCTTCCATCTCCCTAGTCTTTTTCCTTCCAGGATGCCAGGTTCTCTGTTTTCCTCTGACTAGAGCTCCTACTGGGTCAATCAGTTCTGGAGTTGGTACACCTGAACATAAACTTTATGCCCTATGCTACGCGAGGAGCATTTGGCTGACATCTGGTGTACCTTAAAGCAACAGTAGGCTTTGGTACACTGGTCGGACATCAGGCTTCCATGGCTGGAATCCCATAGTAATGAGTACTGCAGCAGTGAAGGCAAGGACATCTACCATTACGGTAAGACTTTACACAGCTGTACTTTTTTCTCTGTTACTATATTCACTACTTCTAGTACAGTTGATTTAGACCTTGATTTCCATTTTCTAATTGCTTTTTTGGCAGCCACCATAATTAGACAATGTAAGGCCTGACTATGTCTAGGCAATAATGATTCTGTATCTTAGTTCAGAAAAATAATTTCCCTAGTTACACCAATCCCCCCCCCCCCCTGTATCTCTGATAAAGTTGTCTGCAGGAAATATTTAAAGTCTGCCAACTCATTACACTCCCAGAAAATGTTCCCATTAACCTCTTTTTTTTTTTTTTTTTTTCCCCTCATCGTGCCTCCAACATTTGCTGTCTGTCTGAAGAAAAATTCTCAGGAGTCTACTTGAAACTTAACATTTATTTATGTAAACATTTCCAACCAAAAATCCTAAGTCTTCTAGATTTTGTTGCATATTTGAGAGACAAACATATATCGTCCCATTGTTTCTTTAATTGCTTATCCAGTCTCTATTCTCAATCCCCATATTTTATGTGTTCTACTAATTATTCCTTTTTTAACAGTAGCTTCTGTTCTAGATTCTACTAAACACTCTACCAGTGCTGTCTGTTTTTAGGACCCCCCATTTCTTTTGTTTTGCCTATACTCTACCAGTCCTTCATAGGGAAGGCGATATCTGACCTGCAGTCCAAATAAATTCTTGGCATCTTCCGAATCTGTTACCTTTCCCTCTCTAGTTATTTGCTTCCAGTACTTTGGATCCTTTGCCAGTTTTCTCCAGTAAATTCTAGCCCCCTCTTTCCTGATGTCCTTCAAGGATGCATCTGCAGTCCTAACATATGGGTTGTCCTGCCTCAGGCAGCCCTTCGGTCGGCCGGATTCCAAAGTCTGGGTCTGGCCTCGGCTGATGTCACACTTCACCCGACGTCATAGCTGCTGTGTATTGGGTATAAAGGCATCAGCCGACGCCATTTTCCTCAGTCTTTCTTGCCGCGTGGTGCCCGAAGCAGAAGCTGTTCGCAAGTGCCGGTCGGTCAGATCCAGAGATTTCTATTACCGAAGACTTCTAAAAAGCTAAGTACCCCGTTGGGGACTCTTTCTTGCCTCAGCCGATGTCAGACAAAGTAAATAATTGTTTAACTTGTGGGAAACAAATACCTCATAAGGATTTCCACTCTTACTGCCTTCCTTGTTTAGGCCCAGACCACGACATATCAGCTTGTCTATCCTGTGCTTCCTTCAACCGACGGACGTTTAGACGTCGGTCGGAGTTTGCAGAGGAGTTTTTTGGTCCCGCTTTTGCATACAAAATGCCGTCGGAGACTCCGACTACACAATTAGCTAAAAAGCATAAGGAAAAGGACCGACACTCGCGGTCCGCCGTTTCGGCTGAAACCACGGTAAGGCCAACAGCGAGTGTCTCTGTTTCAGCTGAAACAGAGTCCTCGGTTCTTCCTTCGGCCGAAAGCATGCCTCCGATAGCCGAGGCCTCACAGAGCATGGCTGAATCTGCTACTGAAATTACCCCTGCTGAAGCAGGCACCCAGGATTTATCAGATACTATTCCTTTAGACATATCTACCCCTACACGTGGAGCTGCTAGACCCCCTGCATCTATGTCTATCAAGGCTTTTTCCAGGGCTAAAGCAGCTAAATCTTCTAAGGCCTTACCTGCTAAAACTCCCTCACACAGGCCTACCTCTAGTTCCCAAATGCTCAGCCCCTCAGGAAGGCCCATATTCTCCTTATGAGGATTCTGATGCAGAAGACTCCATTCCTTCTGCCTCTCCTCCTGAAGAATTTTCTTTTGGGGAAACCTTACATGCTATGAGAGAACATTTTCAATGGCAGGGCCAGGATTTCTCAGATTCAAGGAAAAGGCTAAGGACCTTTTTACATTTACCACAGCATAGGCCTTTAGCCATTCCTCCAGTACTAACAGTTGTTGATGATGCATATAATGATGCCTGTACTGCCCCTGATTCTCTCCCTCTGGCCCCTGCCAAGCCTGACAGATATTACAGGGTCCAGGACACACACTACCATTTGTATAAGGCTCCTATTGCAGATCCTGAAACCATTTCACAGGGCCCCAAAGCTGTAGCAGCTGCCTCTGCCAAAAACCCTCTCCCCTCTGAAAGGGAATCTAGAGCATTAGAGAGATGGGGTAAAAAGGTTTATACTTCTGCTACTCTTTCGGCCAGGGCCTTAAACTGTCAATTTCACATGATTCAGTACCAGGAATGTTTGTTAGACCAGCTAAATAAAAAACTGTCCTCTCCTGAACCTATAGACCATAAGTCCCTTCAGGATTTGTTACATAACTCTCAGCAGGTCAGTAACCATTTCTTAAAATGTGGCTATGATGCACTGGAGGCTTCCTTTAGATCAGCTATGACTGGAACAGTGATTAGAAGGCATGCCTGGTTAAAAGAACAATCCTTACCAGACCATGTTAAGTCAAAACTCCTAGATGCTCGTATGGAGAAACAAAGTTTGTTTGGCTCCCCTGCACAGCAGGTTCTAAAGAAGGTGGAAGAAAAAGCAAAATCTGTCCAAACAGTCAAGGATTTCTTACAGGTCCAACCTCCGAGGTTTAGCAGAAATTGGCCTTCGAAGAATTGGTCCTTTCCAGACACCTCCAGAGCACAGAGAGGCAGAAATAGACGCCCAAGAGGCAGAGGTCAATCCAGGGGTGCCTACAGGGACGTCAGTGGCAGCCTAACAACCAGAGAAGTACTGCCACAGATTCAGCTACAACCACTTCCACAGGACAGACACAATGACTTGGCTCTGATTCCGCCTACCAGGGAACAACTGGAAGCACCCTTGGGCGGAAAACTAGCCTTATTTTCCGTAAACTGGCATTACATTACAGGAGACAAATGGACTTTACAAACAATAGACAAAGGCTACAGGTTTCACTTCCACACTCTACCAAAAAAGAGAGGAATGCCAACCCTACCACCAAGCCAAAAAACAAACGCTCTAAGACAAATCAACAAACTACTAAGGATGAGAGATATAGAAAAGGTACCGCCTATGGAACAAGGACAAGGATTTTACTCCAGACTTTTCCTTGTACCAAGAAAAGAAAATCAATGGAGGCCTATTCTCGACCTGTCCGCTCTGAACACATACCTCATTGTTCCAAAATTCAAAATGCTGACCCTACAGCAACTTCTTCCCATGCTGGGCAAGGAGTCTTGGCTGGTGACTCTAGATCTCAAGGAGGCATACCTGCACGTCCCTATACGACCAGATTGCAGAAGACACCTCAGATTTCTTGCAGGATCAGAGCATTATCAATTCTCAGCATTGCCCTTTGGCTTATCTACTGCGCCCAGAGTATTCACGAAATGCCTGGCATCAGTAATTGCTCATTGCAGGCTTCAGGGAATTCAAATTTACCCATACCTGGACGACTGCCTAATACAAGCGGACAACAAAACAAAATTAACAAAAGATTTGGAAAAGGTTATACAACTGCTGCAAGCCTTGGGATACACAGTCAACATGCAAAAGTCAAGACTGGTACCATCCCAAAGGATAACATTCTTGGGTGCCGAACTGGACACATCAATTCAGATGGCATTTCTCACAGAAGAAAAACAAAAGCAACTACCAGTCTATTTCATGACATTAACAACACAGACCCAGCTTACTGCAAGGAAAGTCCTGCAAGCCCTGGGTTACATGGCATCCTGCATAATATTGATTCCGCATGCCAGACTGCATATGAGAAAGTTGCAATGGTACCTAAGGAATGTCTGGTCTCAACACAAGCACAGCCTAGAAGCCCAGATTCCAATAATTCCATGCCTGAAGCAAGAATTCCTGTGGTGGGCTCAGGCCTGTCAGTTGAACAGAGGATTGCCTTTCCACAAACCTCATCCAAGCCAGACAATCACCACGGACGCCTCAGACCTAGGCTGGGGGGCGCACATGGTGGACAAGTGTATACAAGGCCTATGGACACAAGACCAGCTGAATCTACACATAAATCAAAAGGAGATGCTGGCAGTGAAACATGCAATCCAGGCATTCAGACCATTTCTTCAACAAGGTCACCTGCTGATAAGGACGGACAACACCACAGTCATGTGGTACATCAACAAACAGGGAGGTACACACTCATATCCTCTATGCCGGATGGCAATGGACCTGTGGAATGTGGCCCTGAACCTCAACATTCAACTCCAGGCCAGATTTGTACCAGGAAAAGAAAATTCACTAGCAGACACCTTAAGCAGAACTACCACGGATGCTCACGAATGGATGCTGCATCCAGATATCTTCAAAACCATAACAAAGAAATGGGGACTACCAGAAATAGACCTGTTCGCCTCCCCACACAACCACCAATTAAAGAAATTCTGCACAAGAGCATACCACCCACTTGCTTGGAGGGTGGACTCCCTATCCTTCTGCTGGAAAAACCTGACAGCATATGCATTCCCACCTCTTCCTTTGATGTACAAAGTCCTACTGAAGATCAAAGAGGATCAGCCAAGGATAATCCTGATAGCTCCAGACTGGCCGAGGCAACATTGGTACCCGCTACTGAGAAGCATGTCTCGGACACACGCATGGCCTCTACCTCTATGTCCTTTACTTCTAACACAGAACAACTACAAGATCCTACATCCAAACTTGAAAACACTACAGCTAGCTGCTTGGAATATTGCATAAAACAAAATAACCCAGATTTATCTCAGAGGGTTAAGGACATTATCCTGGAGGCTCGCAGACCCTCCACAAGGAAGACTTATTCAGCCAAATGGAAAAGATACCTCATTTGGAGTGCAGCAAAAGGGGAAAATGTATCATTGGCAAACATAGCAAACATCCTAGAATACTTAGCAGAACTGTTCCACAATGGCCTGTCCTACTCCTCCATTAAGATTCATGCATCAGCAATTTCAGCAGAATACAACATGGATCCTCCAGTCTTCTCTCATCCTCTACTCAGACAGTTCCTGAGAGGAATTAAAAATGTAAAGCCTCCAAGGAAGCCACCTTTGCCTACATGGGATCTTAACTTTGTGCTGGAAAAGTTAACACTTCCCCCTTTTGAACCAGCAGCAACAGCAGAATTACAGTTCTTATCTTGGAAAACTGCTTTCCTGCTTGCAATCACTTCAGCAAGAAGGGTATCTGAGTTACAGGCATTAATGGCAGTGCAGCCCTTCCTTATCTTCCATCAGGATAGAGTGTCTCTGAGAACTAACCCTACTTTTATGCCAAAAGTGGTCTCCAGAGTATCATTGAACCAAGCGATTCACTTACCTACATTCTTCCCCAACCCACAGAACAGGGGGGAAAGACTACTACATACCTTGGATGTGCACAGACAATTACGCTACTATCTGGACAGAACTAAGACCAACAGAAAAACTGACCAGCTTCTGGTAGCATATGCAACAAGAATGCAAGGAAAAGCAATTTCAAAACAGACAATCTCAAAATGGATAGGAAATTGTATTAGATTTTGCTACTCTTTTCATGGAAAGACAACTCCAGAAAATATCAGGCCTCACTCCACAAGAGCTACAGCCACCACTACAGCTTTCCTACGAGGAGTGGCTACCAAAGACATTTTAGAAGCTGCTACTTGGAGCTCCGTGCATACATTTGCCAAGCATTATAATCTTCCTTTATACTCCAGATCCCGAGCAGGTTTTGCAACTGCTGTTTTGCAGGGGATCTTAACTACACCATCTTTATCTTAGTACCTCCTCCCCCAGTTTGGCTATGGTATTCTACCCATATGTTAGGACTGCAGATGCATCCTTGAAGGACATAGTACAGTTTTGTACCTACCATAAATGTAGATGTCCGATAGGTATGCATCTGCAGTCAGGATTACCCGCCCTCCTTCCCCTCTGTGGTATTCCTAGGGTATTTACCCCTCTTGTAGCTAGCTGGGGGAATCTATTATGGTATATTTGTTTGTATATATGTATATACATTCTTAGATTGTTTGCTCTCTACTGTTTGGAATTATTTGCATTTATCCAAATTTAGCCTTCCTAGAGGGCACCTGGCATCTGGGGCAAGAAACACTGAGGAAAATGGCGTCGGCTGATGCCTTTATACCCAATACACAGCAGCTATGATGTCGGGTGAAGTGCGACATCAGCCGAGGCCAGACCCAAACTTTGGAATCCGGCCGACCGAAGGGCTGCCTGAGGCAGGACAACCCATATGTTAGGACTGCAGATGCATACCTATCGGACATCTACATTTATGGTAGGTACAAAACTGTACTTTGTCTGTATTCCCAATTGCAGTCATCCCTATCAGCTGAATCGCCTTTCTCCATTCCTATGTTGGCATAGTTCTTAGCATACTTTCTTCTACTTCAGGAATATAATAATCTTTTTATTTCTCTCATTAAAGGTCTGCACCCAAAATCCCAGTCTGTCTGTTTACTGAGCTTCCCTCCTGTTTCATCAAGGACCATCCTTCCCTCGGAACGGGGAACATATATTCTTGGTATACACTGATCTTTTATAAATCATTTGAGCATGAAGCATCCTTTTTGTTTTCCTATCTAATCTATCCAACATGTTTTGGGGCCAGTCAATCACTCCAAAACTGTAAGTTAGGACTGGAAGAGCAAATTGGTTTATAGCCTGGATTTTGTTCCTAGATGTCAATGCTGTTTTCATAATTAAAGTCTTGTAAAGTATTCCTTACTAAGTTTTATTCACATTTGTTCATGTTTTATTGCTGATCCTTCATTTCCCAAATATTTATACACTACTCTTGCTCAAATTCTTTTGTATCACATTCTTGTCCCAAATTGATGTTTTCTCTGTCCTGCAGTCTTCCTGCTTTGAAGGTTGCTTTTGCACACTTAAGACCAAATGACATTCTTGTATCATCTGAAAAAGTTTCGACAACCTGCAGCTCTGCTTTCAGTTCCTCGTCTGAGCTATATAGATGTTCTTCATCTCACATTGCTGCAGTCCTTACATATGGGTAGTCCGCTGTCCTCGGTCGGCCCGAATACCAAAGTATTAGGCTGACGTCGGTCATGGGCGCTCAGTTCTGACATCAGAGCGTCAGGGTATTAAAGCGCATGACCGACGTCATATCCTCAGTCTTTTTTGCCGCATGGTCCGATGCAGAAGCAGCATTTGCAAGTGCCGTTCGGCGTTCTGAAATTTTCGTATTCTGAGTTTCAGACCGAAACCAAGTTGGGCTAAGTACCCCGTTGGGGGATATTTTTGTTTTTCTTGCCTCAGTTAATTCCGGATGTCAGAAAAAGTGAATAATTGTATTTCTTGTGGGAAACAGATACCGCATAGGGATTACCACTCTCTTTGTATTCCTTGTTTGGGACCTGTGCACGACGTAGTCGGGTGTCGCTTTTGTGCTAGGTTTAATAAGCGCACCATTAAACGTAGGTTAGATTGCGCTAGGCTTGTCTTCGGTAAGCGGTGTAATTATAATATGCCGTCGGATCCTCCGACGCCCGCTACCGCGAAGAAGCGCAAAGACAAATCTTTAAAGTCCAGGCAGGATGAGTCGTCCGTTCCGGACGCCGGTTCTTTAGAAACTACGGTGGAATCTGTGGATCCAGCCGAGGTTTCAGTTGAGTCTCAGGGGGAGGCTTTAATTTTGCAAGATGTGGCCTCTCAGGAGTCAGGTCAGGCTGACGGTGCCTCTCAGGTTGCTCTTCTCCCTTCCTTGCCTAAGGTGGTTAGGCCTTCTCCTTCGGTCTCTAAGGCTCCTTCCAAAGGCAGGCCTGGTTTGCCTTCCACGGGTGTCAGTCCTAGTTCTGCAGGTTCTGTGCCTAAAAAACACATGCTTAAAATGGCAGAAGATTTAATTTCTTTAATCAGAGGTTCTATGCCCCCTCCTGATAAGAGGCCTAGGGTGGAGCCAGAGGTGGAAAGTTTGGAGCAGGCTTCAGATTACTCAGAGTCTTCGGCTGAAGACATTCAGGATTTTCCTCCTTATTCTGATTCAGACGCAGAGGATTCCACTCCTTCTGCTTCTCCCCCAGAGGATTTTTCTTTTTCAGAAACCCTGCATTCTATGAGGGAACATTTTAAATGGGAAGGTCAGGATTTCTCAGATTCCCGCAAGAGGCTTAGGGAATTTTTGTTTTTACCACAACATAGGCCCTTGGCTATACCTCCTGTTTTGGATGTTGTTAAGGACGTTTTCCCGGGGTCTTCCCTTAATCCAGACTCTCTGCCTCCTGCGCCAGTTAAGCCAGACAGGTATTACAGAGTACCTGAGGCTCATAAATATCTGTATAAGAGTCCTAGGGCTGACCCAGAAACTATTAGCCAGGGACCTAAGGGTGTCAGGGCTTCTGTTGTAAAGAATCCAGTTCCTATTGATAAAGATGCTAGAGCTTTGGATAGATGGGGTAAGAAAGTGTATACCTCTTCCACTTTAGCAATGAGGGCTTTGAATTGCCAGTTTCATATGTTGAAGTATCAGAATTTTCTCCTTACTCAACTAAAATCTAAAGTGGATGCTTTGGCAGAGGGCATAGAGTGTAAAGAATTACAGGATTTGGTACATGCCTCTGAACAGGTGGGTAAGCATTCTTTGCAGTGTGGTTTCGATGCTTTACAGACTTCTTCCAGGGTGGCTGCCACTGGTTCAGTTATTCGCAGGCACGCCTGGCTTAAGGATCAGAATTTGTCAGAGCATGTTAAAACTAGAATTTTGGATGCTCCTTTACAGTCTGAAGTTTTGTTTGGTTCTCCTGTGGAGTCTGTCTTGAAGAAAATGGAAGACAAGGCTAAGTCTATGCAGACTGTTAAAGATTTTTGCAGGTGCAGCCTCCTAAGTTTAGCAGGAATTGGCCTACTAAGGGATGGGCTTATCCTTCTTCTGATTCACAGTCTAGGGGTAGATCTAGACGTGGTAGGGGCAGAGCTCAGAGTACTTTCAGGCCTAGAACGTGGAGTTCACCTGCACAATCTACAGGTGAGGGCAGGGGCCAGTCCTTTCGTAAACAGGCCCAATGACCTGCATTTTCAGCTGCCAGATTCTTCCTGTCTGGCAGCTCCTTTGGGAGGAAAGTTGGCACTCTTCAAGCAAAACTGGCTTTTAGTCACCCAGGACAAATGGGTGTTGGACATTATAGACCGAGGCTACAAGTTTTATTTCCATACATTGCCTCCTTTCAAAGGCATGCCAGACGTTCCTCCTCAGCAAAAGGTAGAGGCTCACAAGCAGATTTCTTTACTTCTTCAAATGGGGGCTATACAGCAGGTCCCTCTGTCAGAAGTGGGCCTAGGATTTTATTCTCGCCTGTTTCTAGTACCAAAGAAAGGAAACACTTGGAGACCGATTTTGGACTTATCTATCCTCAACACATACCTAGACATTCCAAAATTCAAAATGTTGACGTTGCAACAACTTCTACCACTGTTGGGCAAAGATCACTGGATGGTAACTCTGGATCTCAAAGAGGCTTATCTTCATGTTCCTATCAAGCCCAGTTGCAGGAGGTACCATGCTTCCGGGCTGGGACTTTACATTATCAGTTCTCTGCATTGCCCTTTGGCTTATCTACTGCACCCAGGGTGTTCACAAAGGTTCTGGCTCCAGTGATAGCCTTCTTACGGTTAAGAGGAATACAAATTTATCCTTATTTGGACGATTGCCTGATTCTTGCTCAAGACAAGTACGAACTTCTTCATCATCTACAGTATGTGATGGCAGTGTTAAGGTGCCTAGGGTATTCTGTGAACGAAACAAAGTCCAGTCTAGTACCCTCTCAGGAAATGTGCTTTCTGGGTGTGAGACTGAATACAGCTTCCCAGATGGCTTTTTTGACCCCGGACAAGCAAAAGAACCTTACTCTTTACTTCCATCAATTGTCTCTACGGTCCAGGCTGACTGCAAGGACAGTCCTTCAAGCCTTGGGGTTCATGGCATCTTGTATTCTGGTGCTTCCCAATGCCAAACTGCATATGAGGAAGCTACAATGGTATCTCAATAATGTATGGACACAACACTGCCAAGATCTGGACACTGTCATTCAAATAATACCTTGCATTCAAAAGGAATTTTTGTGGTGGGCTCAGGAATGTCACCTAAACAAGGGACTCTCTGTGACCCGACCAGAGGCGAGTCAGATTTTAACGACAGATGCCTCGGACAAGGCTTGGGGAGCACACCTCAATGGAAAATGGGTTCAAGACACGTGGCCTGCCAGACTTCAACATTTACATATCAATTTGAAGGAGATGTTAGCAGTCCAATTTGCATTGATGGCTTTCAAGGATTTACTTCACCCAGGGCAAGTGTTGATTCAAACAGACAACACAACTGTCATGTGGTACATCAACAAGCAAGGGGGAACCCATTCGTACCCTCTTTGCAGGCAAGCAATGATTTTGTGGGAGACTGCTCTCAGTTTACACCTCAATCTTCAGGCAAGGTTTCTACCAGGAGCACAGAACTCCTTAGCAGATGTTTTGAGCAGACAGATAGTGGATCCCCACGAGTGGAAATTGGATCCTCATGTATTTCAAAAATTGACAGTGGTATGGGGAACTCCAGACATAGATCTGTTCGCTTCTCCACTAAATTTCCAGTTGCCAAAGTTTTGCACAAAAATTTTCATCCCACAGCTTGGAAAGTGGATGCTCTATCATTCAGTTGGAGCAATCTTCACGTATATGCCTTTCCGCCTCTGCCTCTCCTCCCCAAGGTACTCTTGAAGGTCAGACAAGACAAGCCCTCCATGATTCTAATAGCTCCAGATTGGCCTCGACAGCACTGGTACCCTCTGCTGAGGAGTTTAGTACGGGAGCCTCCATGGCCTTTGCCTTCGATTCCGCACCTTTTGTCACAGGAGGGCAATCATTTCCTCAATGTCAGGATTCAGTCCCTGCATCTAACAGCCTGGCATATTCTGTTCTAGAGCCTGGAGGGTCGCAGCTTCCACAACAAGTTTTGAATGTTATTTTGGAGGCCAGAAGGCCTAGTACAAGGAAAGTTTATGCTGATAAATGGAGGAGATTTTTCATTTGGAGCAAAACAAAGGGTTTTGATGTTTCCAGGCCTGATTTAAGTGTTTCTCTTCAATATCTTACAGAATTATTAGACAAGGGTTTGTCTTTCTCCTCTATAAAAGTTCATGCTGCAGCCATTTCTGCTCACTATGACTGTGACCCTCCATTATTCTCTCATCCTTTGTTTAAGCAATTTCTTAGAGGGGCAAAGAACATAAGACCCCCACGTAGAGCTCCTACTCCTGCCTGGGATCTCAATTTTGTGTTGGAAAAACTTACTTTACCTCCTTTTGAACCTGCAGCTACTGCTGAGTTAAAGTTTTTGTCTTGGAAGACTGCTTTTTTGTTGGCCATTACGTCTGCTAGAAGGGTTTCTGAATTACAGGCTCTTATGGCAGTTGAACCCTTCCTAATTTGTCATAAGGATAGGGTATCTTTGCGTACTAATCCTACTTTTATGCCTAAAGTGGTTTCAAATGTGGCCTTGAACCAATCAATTCATTTGCCTACTTTTTATGCAGATCCCCAAAATAAAGGGGAGGAAATTTTGCACACTTTGGATATTCACAGGCAGTTGCGTTATTATTTGAGCAGGACTAAAGGGTTCAGACAGTCTCAGCAGTTGTTTGTTTCTTTTGCTTTGGGTTCTCAGGGGAAACCTGTTTCAAAACAAACTATTTCTAAGTGGATTGGATTTTGTATTGCTTTTTGTTATTCTCATCATGGTAAGGAGATTCCGGCTGGAATCAGACCTCACTCCACTAGGGCTACTGCCACTTCTACAGCTTTTTTAGGAGTTGCTACTAAAGATATTTTGGAAGCAGCTACTTGGAGTTCAGTGCATACTTTCTCTAAACATTACCACCTTCCTCTTTATTCCAAATCTAGGGCTGGATTTGCCACTGCAATCTTACAGGGCATTTTGGCAGCTCCCAATGCTTTATGATTTTGCCAGCCTCCCTTTACCTCTGCTTTGGGATTCTACCCATATGTAAGGACTGCAGCAATGTGAGATGAAGAACATAGTACAGTTTTGTACCTACCATAAATGTAGATGTTCGAAGATCCACATTGCTGCAGTCCAATTTACCCTCCCTCCTTCCCCTCTGTAGTTTGGAATGGTTGTATGGTTTGGGTGGTAGCTGTTATTTGTACATGCCTTTTAGGAAGTATTCTATTTTTGGCTGTGGCCTTTCTTTTTAGGGCCTTCTGACATCTGGGGCAAGAAAAGACTGAGGATATGACGTCGGTCATGCGCTTTAATACCCTGACGCTCTGATGTCAGAACTGAGCGCCCATGACCGACGTCAGCCTAATACTTTGGTATTCGGGCCGACCGAGGACAGCGGACTACCCATATGTAAGGACTGCAGCAATGTGGATCTTCGAACATCTACGTTTATGGTAGGTACAAAACTGTACTTTTTAAATCATTGACAGAGACAATAAGTTTTTACACTTTGTTGTTTTTAGGAGCCATGGCCTAAGTTAACAGCTTAATGGGTTAATGGCAAGGGAGAATAGTAGCGGTGAGTCACCCTGGGATATCCCCCTTTGAATTTTTATCTGTGGGATAATCTGTCCTTTATCATTGCCTAATCGTAAAGTGGTCCATCACTGTAATGTAGTCAATCAGTGTGGGTGTATCTTATACATTTTTAAACACTCTCCTACCACGGATGTGGGATACTATCAAATCCTTTTTTATAGTCAACCCATGCCATACTTAAATTCTTTCCCTCTTTACAGTTCTGCAGTGTAACTTTAACAACAAATGATCCTTGGTTCCATATGACTTTCTTTTATTGCCTTTTTGTTCTACTTCCATAATTGAGTTTTCTTCGAAATGACTAAGCTGTGTCTGCATCGATTCCCGTGTATAGTTCATATGTTGGAAGGCACGTTATTGGCCTTTAATTTTTAGGGTAGCTTGCAGGCTCTCTCAAGCATTGTTTTGCCTGTTAGCCAGGTTGGTGTGTGTTCATGGTGCACATATAAATAGTTCTTACTCGTGGCTAAATTCTCGAGCAAAGATGATACTTTTAACCAAAAGTTAGATACTGCATTTGGGCCTGTGGTTTTCTATTTGGAGGCTTTTCTTTATTTATTTTGTCTCAATCTCTCTGGCTGTTCCTTCATCCCATTTCATACCCTGCACCTTTAAAGTTCTTATTTCTTTTACTTGTATCCATTTAGCATCTTTGTTCCACAGGATCTTCATAGGTACTTCTCCAAAATGTATGTACTTCCTCTTTTTTTTGGTGGTCTCATTTCCTTTTACCTTATTTCCCAATTCTCTATAGAACTTTTTTTGGGATATCAATTAATTGCTTATTTTGTAATTTTCCTTTTATATTTATCTGTGTACTTTCTAAGTTTTTTCCGCTTGTGCTGAAATTGTTTATTTGCGATAGTGCATGATCCTAGTTTTTTCTAATACTCTGCATTGCTTTATTCACATTTATCTTTCGCAGTATTTTTGTTGACCTGTTCCTTGTCTGTAGTCTGAGTGACAATTATTGTCTTAATTGCTTTATAGTTTTCTCTATTAGATCCTTCCATGATGGCATTCGATTTCTCCCCTTCCTTTCCCTCACTACTGTGTTCTTGTCTTAGAACTTTACCAATTATTAATTTAGCAGCACAGTAATATTTCCTGTTTACTTCTGTTATGTCACATGAATCTCTGTGGACAGTTCTAATTACTTCATTCATTTGTTTTATCAGACTTCTGACTTTTTGGGGTTTATTGACCTTCTGCAGTCTATTTCTCTCATTGATCTTAATATATCTGTACATGTCTATTAAATCAAGCAACTCTTCTCTTATCTCATTTTCTTCCAAACTGAGGGCACATCCCTTGTTTTCCATTTCCAGTGGGCATTCTGTAGAAAGTTCTATAGCATCTTCCTGTGGCACCTCCTCTTCAGTTTCATCCTGTGGCATCTGTTGCTCTGTCATATGGGAACTCACTGACCTTGTCACTCCTCAACATTGACTACATTCAGAGTTTCCACAGTTTCCTGTTCCTTCCCTGCTGTCTAGCTTCAAGTGAATGTTTATACTGATTCCCTGTGGAAGGCTCAAATATATCTTGATATGGCACCTGACCAATTGCTTCCTATTCCACTGGTTTCCCCTTAATTTGGATATCCATTGCACTATCCTGTTGTGGTGCTTTATGCATTTAATTTTCTACACTGAATCCTTCACTTTGCAGGTACTTCATAATTTCGATTTCTATTTTTTAACTTCTACTTTAATCATCTTTTCTACATTCCATCTTTGGGATATTTTTGTATTTTAAAATTTTCCATGTCTGGATACCTTTGCATGTATTTCTCTCTGAATATCTTTGGGGCTGCCTTTTCTATATTGATTAATTTGGCTTTCTCCTTTGTATAAATATTGCACCATATTAAATCTTGTTTTCTTATATCCATATTTCATTTTTTGTATTCAAATATATCTAGGTTTTGTTTATATTTTCGCACTTACTCAGATACTGCTTTTTCCAGATAGATCAAAGTTTCTTGATCTTTATACTGTTTTTCACAAATTTGTTATATTAATGAACGCAAATTTTCATTTGAAGCTTCTGACAGTTTTGTATATCTTGTCTGGAAATGGGCTTTTTGTATAATATATAATTTCTTTCTTATCCTCAATAGTCCACTCTATAGTCTTTGTCTCTTCTTTGGCCCATCAGTTTTTGTGGACTGCTACTTTTACTGCAACAGAGAGACCATCCTTCCCTGGGTGTGGCCTGGCCCCGTTGTAGGAATGTTACTGTATTGAGGATTCTGTCTATTTTTCCAATCCTGGCACCAGTGTGCCTACCAGGATTGGGCACATTTTATCCTGGGTCTTGTGCACCCAGCTAACTCAATTTTTGACCTATTTCTGTCCATTGTATATGCTATATAAATACAGACTTACATGTCTGTCACCTTGGTGATGTTTTGCAAAAAACAGGTCCACCTTGCAAAGGTAATCGCCAAGACATGGGGATAAATTCAGTTTCAGCACTACGCCTCTCCTTTGCTTGCTGACTTTTCATCTCTCCATTCGGTCTTTCAGCTGATAAACAGTTAAATGTTTTCAGAGAACATTATCTTGTATCCATTTATTTTCGTCAGGTTGTCTGCTAGAGACATGAGGACCAAACACAGAATGCTACTAAGCATACATTTATTTGCTAGAAAAAAGCCTTATAATAATCTTTTTTTATTTACTCACTTTCTCTTAAAACAAGTTACTACATTGAGCTAAGGGCCTTAATCCAGTCATTCCCCTATGCAAGAATGAAAAAAGCACACTACTTTATTTTCTCGTGCTCTTTTTAACGACCCTTTGCTTAACTTATATAGCAGTGTCTATATTTCTTGAAACGAACAGGGAGAAAGAAGGGAGAAAAAAAGGAGCACGTGTTTACAATAGTATCCCCGTTAAACTTGAAAATAACTAAGAAAACTTTCTTTCATAGTATGCAAAGACAGTTGTGCACTAGAAAAATAATACCATTAAGAAAAACATGTTGTACTTAGTTTACTTAGGAGAGGGAGAAAGTATTTTTCCGAACCTTAATGACATGAAGTAGGGCATATGGGCTAGTCCCGTAGAAGTTTAACAAAGTCCAAAAGAGTCCAGTAGTTCCAGATTTTCTTGTTCTGTCTTGTTTCACTAATTGCTTTGTAATCCCACATATGTAAGTTACTGGTTTTATTCCCGTTCATCCTCCTCTCCCAGAACCTTTGTGTGCTTCATTTCCAACATACTTTTGTTTCTTCTACTCGACTCTTGTGCTTTTTTTCCTTCACTCAAGCATTTTCCAGTGAAACATTGGATAAGGTTACACTGGCACAGTCTGTGGTCTCTCTTACCAGAAGAACAAGAAGCAGAATCCCCTCCTGTTTCACAGCTCAGTTTTTGTTGGATAAACTTTTTTTTCCTTTGGCATGTATTTCATCAAAAATTTTCTCTCCAGTGAAGAATATTTTGAAGATTGTTGGGTGCAGCAGTTTGAATCTCATGCCTGCTTTTCAACATTCCCTGACTAGTGGAATACATTTACTCCTCTTCCTGTTGTATGGGTAATCATTCTCCACAAACTCTCTCCCACTTTTAGTACTTTGTCTTTTTATCACAGTTTTGTCAGAATCAACTCCTTTTGTTGGTGGGATTGCATAATTACTGTTAAAGGTCTAGGTTGCTTTCTCATAGCCAGGTTTGGAGCATACACATGATGTGCCCTTTCAGTTGGGAACTGTTGTGGAATACCAGTCAAGTTGCTTATTTGTGCTTTCATAAAATGAATACAGTCTGTTTGTTCCAGCTTCTCTGGTACAGCAGAAAATGTCAGGTTTTCCTTATGTACTCTGTCCTCTCATGTTATTTTCGGAAATCTCTTCTTGAACAATCTTAGTTTCAGCCAACCTTTTCTTCATTTTGATCTCTTATTTTTGCAGTTTTATCACCACTTGTGAATATCTGTTGAAAGATTCTTCCATTTGTTTTCCACCTTTGTTGTTTGAGCCATCTGATTTTAATCTCCTTCACTTGTGTTTCCCGTCAGT